>NC_137621.1:30262883-30332687 GCF_963280865.1 Gymnoscopelus braueri | reverse complement strand
GATTACAAAGAGCAAGTGACCCCCACATCTCACCTTACGCCGTGTCACCAGTCCTCTGGTACTGACGGTCACCTTGCTAACCTAACAATGAACAGCGATTCTTCAAGTATTGGTGCTCCTGGAGGCCTTGGTCAGGTGGATGAGATCATGTTGGTTTACTCCTCTGAGCAGGAGTGTCAGGCAAATAAGACCCAGGCTCACAGCAGAACAACATGTGAACATGGCACTCAAACTGAACGTGGCCTTCAGTGCACTCTGAAAAGTACTGTGGTTGGCGGTGATCCAAAGAGAAAGGAACGTCACAGAAGGAGCAGCACTCATGTACCCACAACAAGGAAGACAATGGAGGACATTAAAGATTCTCCCACGTGGGCCAGTTTGGAGAACATGTCCGCTCACCTCTCCCAGCTCATACACAGCACTTCAGACCTGCTGGGAGACGTCCAGGGGATGAGGGACAGGGGGAGGGCCTCAAATCCAGCCCAAGAAGGAATGCGAACATCTCAAACGTCAGTGTCTCCTACAGCTACTCTAAAGACTGGACCAAGAGAGATTGTTCTAGCCAAACAGCTGTAGATATTGGCATCCAGACAGAAGGGTCCTCAACACCCGTTGAGAAGGAAATGACTGTCAAACATCAAACGGCATGCAGTGAAATGTCCAGATCACATGAGGTCAATGTAATTGTCAAAGTTATTGGTTCTGAAGTGCTCAGTATCTCCCAAGTGGGGCAGCTGTTCAAAATGGAGAAGGTTGAAGCTGAGACAAGTGAAAGAATGAGCATGCCAGATCTGATGATGAACACACCTCCTGTAACAGAAAGATCTGGCATACGAACAGAAAACACACATCATGAAATGATACACTCCCCGGAGACTGCAGTTGAAGTTCAGAAGCGTATAAGATCAGCTTGTTCCAGAAGCTCAAAGCACAGCACAGCTAAGACGCTGTCCCCCAGAAGTGTTGGAGTGTCTGAAAACACCGGCAGATTATCAAAAAGTAGCTGCCAGAAACATCACATCTCTTCTCTGAGAAGTGACCAATTGAATGGCTTCAAGCAACAGGCTAAATTCACAGACCGGGCGTCATCTCCCATTCTCACTGTTGGAGCACGGACAGGCACAAAGCCAAGAGAGACACAATCTATGCCATGTCATCAAAAACATCAGACATCTAAGATGCAAGATGAAAACCAATGCCTGTCTGCACATTGCCTTCACTCCAGTAAACAATCACCAACCACATCTGTTTCAGTCACTGATGAAACGTCCAGGACATTTTGCAATAACACCTCCATTAAATCAAATGAATCTTTATCACTTGAGATTATGAGTGAAATTAGTTTTTCAAGTCCAAAGGGATCAGACAAAAACCTTGTTTCATCATTGGATAGATCAATGGATAAGGAAAGGAAAAACATCACTCCAAGAGAGAGGGATATCAACCCAAACTGTACCAAATGGCAAAACACGTCCAGCAGGAGTCCTCACTGGAGCAGTCCTACTAATGAATTAACTATGCATAATCAGGCCTCTCCTAAATTCAGGAAGGCTGAAGTGTGCAAACGCGATGGAATATCAAAACAGGAAAATTCTCAACACTGTAGAACACAATTGATGGAATACCAACTCAGAGTGACAGATGGTTCCATCGACTACTGTAATGACCCTTCCCCTCTCAGCGAGAGGACTGTCAAGGGTCAAGAGGATGACATAGCGTCTCTTGCTCCCAGTGAGTGCAACACAGATATCCTCGTCAATATTCAACCCATCGTGACCAGTCCCTCCCGACAACCTGATCCCCATTGGGTCCCCGAGGACCTTCCCATGCACAATAAATTCAACAACTGGTCAGGCATCAGTCGACAGCAGCTAGAACGACAGTCCAGTTGCCATGACAACGGCCATGACAAGAGGAGAAACTGTCAGGACTGGGTTGAGCTCGAAAGTTATGGTTCAAACGCAGAGTTCACAGCGCGGAGGGAGAGGAAGACAAGGGAGATAGAGAGGCTGAGACAGGAGAGGGAGCAGGTGATGGCTACGGTTCATCTGAATATGAACCCTCCACCACTGACTATTGAACTGACTGAGGCCAAGATGCATTATGGCCTGGGAGAGACGGACACGTTGCTGAAGATGCTCTCTGTTGGGTCCAGGCAGAGGCCGCTGGAGCCAGACACCTCTGTTCCTACCAAACAGCTGCTCTATGACAGGTAGAGATTAAATTGACCTTTCACGTTTGATTATGTTATAGGGAAGTGTTTACTAGAAAAATAACAGATTTACATGCAAATTAAGCAAGTACAAAATCCTAAAAGCCCAACTAATGCCAAAATGTTAATGGTCCTGAACACACCTGAAAACAAATGTCAATTACCAAGTACCTCTATGGACAATGTAAACATACCACTCTATCTGTGCTTATAAAGTATGTAGAAAGGTGTGAATGCAATAAGTTAATGATTAACCATATTTATTTCTCCTTTTTCTGCTTTCTGCTCCTTTCCTCTCAGGCACAGGAGGAGTATTGAGGGCTTGAGGCAGGAAAGGGAGGAGCGTATCCAGAACTTTCGTTCTCGTGCTCGTAGCCTGAGCCCCAGCAAGCTCCCTCACTCTCCTCCTCAGGAGGTCACCGCTTCCTCCTCCAGGGTCTTGGCTATGCCTAGCCGTCGGAGGGACTACCTGCTGCAGCTCCGCCAAGAGGTGGTTGACAGCACCAGGTAATATACTCTACTGGACACTACGTCTTTCCTAAATCATTTTTATTATCCTTATAAAATTTGTGTTTCCAATGCTTTATTTTATTATGTAGCTGGGTATACACTGTACCCCTTGAGGATGAATTAAGTGTCTATATACTATAAATAAATGCCCCTTGGCTTTAGGCATGAATTAGTTCTACAAGCTCACAATGTGTCGCAACGCGCTGTGAGCTTGCAGATTTTTTATTCTCGCTATTTTGGAAAGCGTTTCACACAGTCACATGTCACAATGTTCAGCAGTAAAAATGAATGACCAGAGCAGCAAAGGTATGGATCTCCCCCAGCAAATCGAACCCTGATCGAATCCCACTGAAGTGTTTTTCTATATTTTCAGAACCCAAGACCCTCCCAGAGGAGAGGGCCTCTACCCATCTGAGATTGAGCAGCTCTTGCGTGACTACGGCCGTGCACGAGAGGAGGCCAGGACTGAGATTGCCAAGGCACGGGAACGGCTCAGAGAGAGGACGGAGCAGGAGAAGAGGAGGCTTCAGCAGCAGGCTCTGTCACAGGTTGTCAAGGTGACTGCATCCTGGATCACAGCATCACACTTCATTGTCCTGCTGATAATCTGATGAGTTATAACATGGTGTCATTTAGACAAGACATTGCCTGATGGGCCATATGCTCCTGTGAGTGTGGGGACTTGGGTTCGAATCTGACCCCCATTTTGTCTCGCGTGTCTGTCCTCTCTGCAAAAAGTTTACAAAGGCACATCCACAATGATAAGATAGTAGGTGCTGGACAGAAGAACACACTGGCTCATGCTCCCATAGACATTAATATTATAATATATTATTATATTATATTACCACCATTTATTTATTATATTACCACCAAGGGTCTAGCTCTTCCTCAGACAAGGAACTCAGACTGAGGAAGAGCCAGATGCTCGAAATGTCACCTTGGTGGTAATATAATAAATATACATGGGAGGATGATCCAGTGTACGGACTATTTTTCTATCTCCTCTCTGTTTGCCCTTGGTTTCCTGTCTCTGTACTGACCTGAGCATAAAATGTTCAGATTGGGGTACCAATTTTATACAACCAGGAGAGAGAACTCATACAGAATACAGGATAAATGGAAGTGATGGAATAAATAAAAAAAAGAGCAGAACACATTGGAACTGCAAAACTATAAAATTGAAGCTGATAAATGAAACATTTATTTTCTGTTTACTAAAGAGCTGGAGAGACGGGGAAATGTTAATGAACAAACACCATAACAATACAGAGATACAGAGCTTAAACTTTGTCACTTAAAATAAATATATTTGAAACAAAATATATCACTCACAGCCCCTTTAAGATATTTGTACCATACTGGAGATCCATTGCCCAGAACTAGATATACTGCAGCCTGTTGTAATTGCCAGTTTGGTGCCTTATGCTGCCTCAGGATAATTTATAGAGAAGGCTTTCAGTACCTGACAAGTCTAATGACTTTCCTCCACGGCTCAATCTAATATTGTAGTGATTTGTTCTCCTATTACTGAAGAAATTATTGTGGTGTTTGCCTCTCCTGTGTGATGTAGGACGACCCGCGGTATGGAACCAGGGTGAGTAACAGCACCCTGTGCACTGGCTCCAGCCTCAGCCTCTCTTCGGGACCTACCTCAGGCTACAACAGTGGCAACACTACTCAGCTACAAGACAGCATGAGGCCCACAGTGAACGGACCGGTAGGAAGAAGTTATACATTAAAACTTGTGCTGAACGGTTCAATATGTAAATATTTTATTCATTTAGAATTTCCAATGCAGAAAAAAGGTATGCCCTCATGGGTATTGTGCTGTGGATAATCGCATCCTTTAAGTTAAGTGAGGTTGTTTTTGTTTAGTTTTTATAGAATATAGTATTGTCGCTCTCAGGCAGAAACCTTGTATCGCGGTGTTATGTTCTTTTCATAAATGAATGCCCCATCGTGCAAAAGTACTGAAAATAGCTGATCTACAAGCTCACAACACGTCACAATGAGATGCATTGTGAGCTTGTAAATCAGCTATTTTAGCTATTTTCTAAACTTTTCGTCTATAGCGACATGCCCAAAATAGGGACGTGTCTGTGGGTTTTATTAATATTTACTAATCAAAAAGTATTAACAAGAGCTTGTGACTAAATGATAACTTCATTGGATCCATTGGAACACGGGTTCTTTATTCCATTTCCTGAAAAGTAATGGTTTTGGACACACAAGGTTTCCATCCGTCAGCCACGATATGTTTATTCCATATACATAATTAATACCAAACTTTTAAGGAGGACATCACCGTATCACCACGTCCTGGATGAGAGTGTGTCTTTGAATGCTAACCGCATGGGACGCTGTTATTTTCGTTCAGACCGCCGGCTTCCAGGATGAAGGGCTGAAGGTCAGGACGCGTCCCCCAATATGTGGCCCTCAGAGTGTGAGGACCCAGAGAGCCTGGCTGTCTGCCCAAGGTAATGACTAGACGGTGATACACAAACCTCAGTCACACGCTTTATGATGTCCTGCGCTGTAAAGCACTGCTATGTTTCTGCTTGTTTGTGGAAAGGGCTTCATATACAGTAGTATATGAATTTCCTTTGACGTGTCCAAACAGTATTTAGCCACTTAACCCATTAAGACCTGAGGCCGATTCTACAAACGCCTTCAGTAGTTCTCACACTTTCAAGATTTTTCAAAAATGTTCAAAACTGTGAGCTTGTATATCTGCTATTTTTGAATAGCCGACGCTAAAATCGAAAATGACACGGATGCTTTCCCGGTTTTAATGGGTTAAGCCATAATGTACTTTATAGTACAACGAATAGCCTGGGAAATATTTGTCTATAATGACAACCAAAATAGGGACTTCGGGTTGAAAGTGGTTCAAACAAGTCAAGCTTTTTTTGTCTGCACTGCTCTGTTTGCAAGAGCGCAGCCATGTTTTGAAGTAAATTCGGCACTCCTCGCTTAAATATTTAAAGCTCTTCTGAACAATTTTGTTCAGCCTCTCTCTTCAGTACGTTCATGTTTTGTTCAGCCTCTCTCTGCAGTACGTTCATGTTTTGTTCAGCCTCTCTCTGCAGTACGTTCATGTTTTGTTCAGCCTCTCTCTGCAGTACATTCATGTTTTGTTCAGCCTCTCTCTGCAGCACATTCATGTTATCTGTGTGTCTGATCTACTGCAGATGTCCGCCTGGAGCCTCCCGCCGCAGGAGGGTTTGAGCCCCAGATGACCTCATCACCATTGTCCCCCACCTGCCTACGCCAGCGCACCGCCTCTTTCGGCTCCTCCTCCTCATCCATATCGACAGCCTATCAGGACATCACCTCCACTCTTCTGGGACGAGCTCTGGCTGAGGTAAAAAAACACATGAGAACTGAAGAGAAGGTTCTACACTACAGTAGGGCTGCATTTGTTGATTATTTCTTAGTGATTATTCTATCAGTGACTTTTTCAATTCAAACAATTGAGAAGCGCTTCTTTTTTATATCTATAAATATTTGTTTTATTTTTGCAACGAGCTGACCTGAAAATAATTCCAATTGATTTTTTATATGACTAAATTGATTAGTCTGATAAACCACTTAAGCCCTATTTTCTACTTTGTAGTACAACGGCGTTGCACAAAAAAACCCGATCTATAAGCTCACAGGTCTCGCGAGCTTGTAGATCGATTTTCTGTAATTTGGAACTTTTTGAAACATTTTGAGGAAAAGTTTCTTTTCACCAAAAGATCTATTTATTAATTCAAATCTGGTATTTTTTCTAATCTATGAAATCTATTAGTTTGATCAACTGTTGCACCTGTACACGACAGACATAACACTGCAGTATAAGCAGCTTTACATTCTTTCAACCCAGCAGTCTGGTTGGTGAGAGCTTTATAGCCACATTGTCAATGTAATACAGCATAGTCCTTCTTGCAGCTCATCTCTGCCCTTTGCTGCATGTCATCCCCTCCTCTCTACCACCCTTCCTGTCTTTCTGAAATATTCTTTTTTTTTTTTAAGAAAGAAAGAATGGTATCCAGGATTGTAGACAGATGCTAGGTTTGATGTTTGCCTGGTATCCTAGTTTCTTTGAAGCACTACATTGTATTATTTTCACTGTATAGGGATTTATTTATCATCCATACAGGTACAAGCAGCCAAAGTATAGTTACATGAGTCTGACCATTTACTCCGTTGTATGTTGACTAGGGTTCATGCCATTTACTCTGATCTCGCACTCATAAGTCACTCAGGATAAAAGCGTCTGCTAAATGCCCAACCATTGTAATTATAGATTGATTCAAAGTAAGAATCTCTCTTTATTTATCATAACTCAACTTTTCTGACAATGCACACATAGTGAAGCCATAATATGAGTCATTATCATCCACAGCACATCAGCATGATTATTCTCCTCACTGTCATTTACTTCATAACATGAATAATAGATGAGGTGTAGAATGGGCCTATTAACATGGAGGGATTAAAGAAAGCTCTTCTGTCCACACAGGTGCGACTAGCTGCTGCTGGAGACATGGCCAACCTGATCATGGGCAGGGGCTCTGCTGGCTGGAGGTGAGTGCACTCTAGAACCATCTTGTTAGAAATCGTTTGCAGTATTTAAAGCTTGAGTTATTTAATACTATGGTTACATGCCGAATACACCGTTTTCGGTTTTATTATGATGCAACGGAGTGAGGCAGGAAAGATAACGGGTTGTGTGCAAGGAAATGACATTCGGCACAGGTCTTGAGCATGAATTGAACCTGTTACATATAAGTCTCCTTATGTGTGTTTGCCACAGGTACCAGGGCGCAGAGCGAGGTATCCAGGCCTACTACAAGCCCTCTTCCAGCCCGTCTGTCCATGGCTTCCTGGGGGCCGGGGAGCTGAGCAGACCCCTGGCCAGCCTGTGGAATATGGTCCGACAGCCATCCAAGGCCAACCTGTACCACCAGTCCATCCGCTCTGCCTGGACCCGACCACTAGATGACAGCACTCAGCTGGGTGAGCTAACACACCTGTCTGGGTGGCCGGCTGGCTGGCAATCTGCCTGCCTTGGGGAATAGAGCCTGGTTTCTTATATTAGCTCCATAGCATAATTAATACATTCACTTAAAAAAAGGCATTCTCTTACAGTACCACACCTATCTATAGACTCTCATTTATCATTGGTGAATAGCACCTCAACATATTCGCAGTTTCAATGCCACATGCTATATATGCATATGGCCTAATCTAATTTTGCCAACCCCAATGCAGGCCTCATATCTGTCTTATTCTTATGCAGTGTGCATTGTTTCTCTATGTATAGTTCAATACATCATTCTTGATGTAACTGACCTTAAAGTGATGCCAAAGGCAATTTTCCAACTAACAACTTCCTCTATTTTAATTTCAGTATTATTCTGTTTAATGTTCTTTTTTTCATGTGTGTTTTGCTTCTATTCTGTTTTATTGCACCTTGTGTTTGTATGTCTGCCTGTCTAACTCTTCCACTCTCTCTGTCTGTCTGCCTCTCTGTGTGTCCTTGTTCAGTCTACATATTGACAGACCCGTCTGTCTGTCACCTCAGCCAGCCGCGGGATTTCTGCTGCATCAGCACCGAGTCCAAGCAGGTTAGTACCGCACACACAGTACAGTCCCACAACAATCATCCCCCAGCACCAAACACATAATTACAGGCAGCCCGTCAGTCATTGTGTCTGTGGTTCAGTGAGCTTCCGCTGAATGACATCAAGTGGCAAGGTCACACTGCAATAAAAGAGTTTCTTTATAGTCTGGCGTGAAACCAGGAAGCACGTTGTCAGCATGAATTTAGTAGTGCTTTTGAAATCGATACCTATTTTACAGCAAGTCCTCTGTGTGGCAAAAAAATATCTGTAGTTAACTTTTAACCACATGAACACTAGCGTCCTGATTTTGGGCATGTCATGATGATAGAATACATAAATGAACATTTAGCAAAAATAGCAGATCTTCAAGCTCACAATGCATCGCAACATGACTCGTAGTGAGCTTGTTGATCGGCAATTTTTGGCAATTTAACATACAGCAAGGTATATGGAGTTTAGGTGGTTAAATGCAGCTCCCCTTACGGTAATTGAATCACATTGAGACAGAGGAAAGCTGAGACAGAGTGTACAATTGCCTCTCGGCCAAGCAGAGGGCACACTCTCCACTGTTTAGTTGTATAAATGTGTGTACCTCCTCCCTTCTCCCCCAGGCTGGCCTGTGTGTGCTGGCCATGCAGTCTGTGTTTGAGGAGTCTCTCCCTCGTCCCAGTGTGGACGCTGTCCGAGGGGAGATGATGCCCAGCGCCTGGGTCCTTCAACCTGTCAGGCGGAATGGACAGGAGGTGGTCCGTGTCATCTGCCTGTTGCAGGTGAAATTATGCTTAACAGATGGTTGGTTGTCTGAAAATGCATTGCAGAAAGTACATGACTAATCCTCACAGTTGTAACTGTAATTACACTACATAAGGGTGTACTGGGAGTCCACCTGCTCCTCTCCTCTCCTCTCCTCTCCTCTCCTCTCGAAATAAGCTCTTGGGCTTTATTGTGACAGGTGTCCAACAATATGATGTGTCATGTTGAGGCTGCATATTTGTATTTATATATTGTATAGCATCGCTGTTGGGTGGAAATGTCCAAAACCATATTTTTTAAGGGAAAGGATTACAATCAGTTTTCCACTGGATTTAATGTAGTTATTATTTAGTCACAAGCTCTTGTTAAGGATATGTAATATATTTTGATATTGTCAATAAAAAAATGTAATCACTCCTCTCCTCTCCTCTCCTCTCCTCTCCTCTCCTCTCCTCTCCTCTCCTCTCCTCTCCCCGTGAAGATGGATGTAGGAACTCCATCTTTCCCTCAGAGGCTGTTGCAGACCGTGGCTCGAAGACAGGCAGCTGTCATCGCTGATCTCGATGCCGCCCTTGCCCAGTGAAACCACCGGACTCATGAAGACACATGTAGCAGTGAGCACTTAGACAAACTGTCCCTGCCCTGGGACGGACTAGTTGAATTTGCACCTGAATATGATTTTACTTGACTTTCTTTTATTCAAAAGCACTGATATTATGTTGATATAAGATACAATGTATCAAGCAGCTTTTTATACAATGTTATTTTTTATCATAACTGTAAATATAAAGCGCATAACATGTTTGTGCATTGATGTACGTGAACCATTTCACAATTGTAAAGCTGTTTTACCAAAGATGTACAGTATGTGACTCATTTTAGGGCTTCTGGGGTATGGCCCACTCAGCACAACTAGTGCTACATTGCATTCACCTTTAGACTACTGTACATTGTAAAATCCTGAGTGTTCATTCAACTCTGAGAGGGTAGCATACGGGTCCATTTGGTTCCATTTGTACACTCTTAGAGTTACACATGGATAAATGAACACTGAGGATTTTCCTGTGTATAGTTAGGATGTCCAGTCTTATAAAGCTCTCCTGTTCACATACTGTAATTAATTCACTTATTCAGTGAAACAATTTGTAAAGTAGTATTTATTAACACAAATCTGCCAGAAGTACACATGGACTTACTTAGGTTGTTCTGTCCATGGGGTTTACCACACAACACAGGAGGGGGAATTGGGACAATCTGACGAATACTGAATGTCAAGTTATTGTGTAGCGCACATGTGTATTGATAATGATCCTGATATAGTAAAACCCCACACAGTAATTTACTTTTAATTTTACCCTTACGGTTCCTTGAGAATTTTACTGTGCATCTGTTAGAGTAAAGCTGCAATCCATAAGGCTTTTGTCCAATCCCGTGTCTGCTATGTGAGCACCAAAATGTCTACTCCTGAGCTAAGATGGAAAGTCTGTTTGGTCAGGGGGAGATATTGCACTTTGAGTTTCATGCAATACTTGTGGTAGTGATATGGTATTACCATACTGTACCATACAGATTGGATAGTTTTATTCACACACAAAAAAAAGTTATTGATTGCAGCTTTAAAACAAACTCGATGAAGGGTTCTTTACCACCACCAGTGTCAGTGTGACACCTGCCATTTGTATTCTTGTCCCTCGGCACTGCTTGTTTCTCAGCACTCAACGGCCCTCTGTGTGCAGAATATATTCTATGAAACGTGTTCTGTTGCAACAGAGGGAAACTAATATGTAGAAATTGAAGAGTTTCATTCCACAACCCTCTGTGTCCAATTTGGGAGTGTTGTGGGTTATTTACAGCATGGCTCTGTAGGAGGCGAGCCTGAAATGGGTCTGTCTGCGAGTCTGTCCAGTGTCAGTCTCGAGGACCACTGGATTGATCATTTTTTGGAATTGTCAAAGGCGGTCAGATGGGGCTGAATCCTTGCTAAAATATGGAGTCATATTTCATAAATTACTAAGTCTGTAGACTGGCCACATGAAGTCTGAGATCTACATGGAAGCGATGCTGTTATTAGACCCTGTATTTTATAATGTTCTCTGCAGGGTGGGGTCCCAGGGGATGGCAATCGCCACCGCCTAGCATTTGCGTTTAACCTCAAATTCTGTTCTTTTATGCATATATTCTCCGAATGAACGTTTATGTAGATTCATCTAGATTAATCCCATTCCATGCCCGTCCATCCACATGTGACACACATGTTATAGACATGTGTTTTCTTGTCTGCAACCCTACATATTAGCCTACATTTCACCTCTGCGCCCCTATTTTGGGTATGTCATCATAGACAAATATAAATGTCTAAAGGCTCACAACGTGTCGCATTGCGACGTGTTGTGAGCCTGTAGATTATTTTTGAAGATTAGCTATGTATGTCATTGTGGAATGACACTCTTCATAATTACCTTAGAACTGCAAGGTAGCCCTGTGTATAAGCTGACTAATAAGGTCTCTCTGATTATGAAATCTGTCATATTTATTTGTTTATTGTGGTTTTAGTTTTTTATTATGTCATAATTATGTCTGATTGTTTTTAAATTTGCTTTAGAGATCATTACTGCTTCCCCCACACGTTTGTTGCTTGCACAGTATGGCTACGGCAGAAGCATTTCTGGTGATACACATTGGAAAAACAAAATGGTTTGTACGATATTGATACTATATGCAGAAGCTTATCAAAGACCTGACTGTCTCCAAGACTTCACTGCGTTGCGTGGATCCAGAGCTTAAGCCATATTATTTACTGCAGTATGAAGGTTCAGGGCTGCTGCAGTTGCAGTGCTCATAGTTGGAGTGATGGAGGCTCCCCGGGGAACCAAAGAAGATGCAAAAAAAAAAGATGAAGGTTCGATTCCCCCAGGACACAGTATGAAGGAGCTGTATGCCTTTTTATGTTTATTTTTATTTTACTTAAAATTTTTTGTATCTGAATTTTTGTAGGCTACGTGCTTATTTCGCCCTGTACAAAGTGTTGTTATTTATGTTTTTTATCAAGTGGTAATATTTTCTAAAAATGTATTTTATTACATAACTGTCTCTTACTAATAAGATGCAAGTTAGCCCATATGCTTGTTATTTTTTTTAAATACACTTGACATATTTTGAAATGACTTTTATGTGCAGTGTTTTTTATTAGTCTAATCTTTTTTTTTGCTCTCAAGAGTAGCCCATCAACCATATCCAATCAACAGAAGAGTGAGCTTTTGCAATTGATATTCAATCTTTTTAATAGCCTGTGGGAGAAAGAAAAAAAAGCTACAGTTCCAGACCATTTTGTACACTGAGTTAAATTAACACCCTTTTACAGAGTCTCCTATAGTTCATTTGTGGCTTATAATGATTAGTAGGCTATACTCATGTTCCTTACAGTGTGGGCCTACAGTAGACTTACAGTATATCCAGTGGTGTAAAGTAACTAAGTACATTTACTCAAGTACTGCACTTAAGTACAATTTTGAGGTATTTTTTACTTTAGTGGAGTATTTCCAATTCTCAATACTTTTACTTCTACTCCACAACATCACTGAGGAAAATATTGTACTTTTACTCCACTACAATTATTTGAAAGCTTTAGTTACTTTGTAGATTTAGATTTGTATTACTAAACATACATTAACCACTTAAGCTCTATATTCTACACATTTCGGCTATTTGAAAACAGCAGATCTACAAGCTTGTTGTGAAATTAGACATTCTGTAGCAATGAGTACTTTTACTTTTGTACTTTAAGTATGTGTCGATACCAATACTTGTTATTTTACTCAATTACATTTTGATTACCAGACTTTCACTTTTAACAGTAACAGAGTATTTCTAGAGTACTGATACTTTTACTGAAGTAAAGAAATGTGAGTACTTTGTCCACCACTGCTCACTATATCAATGCAATAATACGTGGTGGCTGTGTTGTAGAGGTGACATTTCTGAGGGGCGGGGCTGATGAGGTGGGGGGGGGGGGGGGGGTGTTTGGTAGATGAGAGCGACAGACGGGCCAGGGTGGGGTGGACAGTAAAGTGCGTGTGCCATTTAGAGTCACCCTCTCTTGTCACAGGAATGTGCGTCCCCTGCGCGCACAGATCATGTACTCGGTGGTGCGCCCACTTTATTTTTAACACACAGGGTGGGTCATGGTGTGCGTGTTGGCGCCTACAATCCCTTTCCCAAGTCCCCTGTCCCAGGACCACCACCAGTCCCTCCTCCACGTGTGACTGGACCCCCACGGCTCTGACCACCAGCACCACACCGTTAGCTTCGATGGGATTATAATTGGTTTATTGGCAGGGAAAAGTGTCAAGGTAAACAGCCCTTCGGACCAGGACAACATCCAGAGGCAAGTAAGTGTAAATTGAAAGTAAGCTCACTGCGGGCCTAATGCGCTTTATGACGAATGAAAATGATTGATCTTTTGGCCAAATAGTTGTGATCATCATCGGTCACAACAAGGATGAGAAACGTTCCCTTCGATGTTGTTTCTTTGCAATCTAGTTCTCCTCCAAACCACCTGTTGTTGCTCATTGACACTGTTGCCATGAGAGAGGACATGTCGTTCTAACCTTCTTTTCCGATATCATTGAATGACTTAATGCCCAAAAATGTTTCATAAATGTATGTAATAATATGTTTTCCAGTTGATAACTTGTAATTTATCAACATGTATGAACTTTGATAAACTTTTGTTCTGCCAGACACAATAGCCTACGTCCTTAACGCGCGCCTGCGCATAGAAAAGTGCGCTTGTCCTTATCAATAGCTCTTCTGCTGTGTTGATTTGTGTATGTAGCCTACTGTAGCCCTAAAGTTACTTATCAACAGTGGTGGAAACTAAGTAGGCTACTAAGTACATTTACTCAAGTACTACTTAAGTAAAGATTTTTGGTATTTTTACTTTACTGGAGTATTTCCAATGTTAAGTTATTTTACTTCTACTCCACTACATCTCAAAGGCAAATATTGTACTTTTACTCCACTACAATTATTTGACAACTTTAGTTACTAGTTACTTTGTAGATTTTGGTTATTATTACAAAACATACATTAACCACTTCAGCCCTTTATACATTTGTGGCCACTTGAAAATATCAGATCTACAAGCTCACAATGCCTTGCAATGTGAGGCAATGTGAGCTTGTAGATCTGCTATTTTAAATACATTTTATACATTAGAAAACTTGTGAATTGGGACATTCTGCATAATGAGTACTTTCTACTTTTGGTACTTTAAGTACATTTTTATACTAATACTTTTGTACTTGTACTCAAGTCAATTTTGAATTCCGGACTTTTACTTGTAACAGAGTATTTCTACATTGCAGTATTAAAACTTTTACTTAAGTAAAACATTGGAGTACTTTTTCCACCACTGTAGCCTACTGTAGCTAGCCCTAAAGTTACTTTTCAACGCTGTTAATTGTTATGTTTTCTCTTCATGACTGTCTTGCCATGCTAAACCCCAAGGCCTGTCCCATCCATGGGTGAATGAAAACAGCTGTATATCATGGTGCCCAGGCTGTTTGAAATGACAATGACATTGAATGCACCCGGTGCAAATAACATTCCCCTTAAAAGGAAAAGTGTGTGGTACGCCGCCTATCCAGTCGAACGGTCTGGATGTCTACGTATGTAGTGTAAACACTCCAGGAAAAGTTTACTATCGATTCCTCATCATGACCCCTAGCAAGCCTCAATCCCAGTCAAAACAAGTTTGAGCGTAACAATAGCAGATTTTCTCATGGCAACGTCCAAATATCAGTTCATTGTTTATCATGCCCTGTGTCAAACAAATATACATCATGATGTGCTTTTGTATGTTGATTACTGCAACGTATTCCTCGTCAGCGATGAATATTTATAGGATTGATTGTGTGCATTGTTCATTATTGGCATAATCGAAATAGGCTAAAGCAGGCCAGCCTGTGAGATATCCACTCCACTAGACCATGATGGACATTCAATCCTGCAGCCGGGCTTATTGATTTCTTTGTACTCCATGTTTACGTCTCAGATTTACACTGTCAGTCTGCGCTGGACATCACCCCCCTCTCCCTTTCCCTCCCGACTACACCCAATCTTTCTCTGGTCCAGTTGCTGGTACAATTACACACACACACACACACACACACACACACACACACACACACACACACACACACACACACTTCTTGACTACACCCATCTCTTGTTTCATCTTCTCTTTTGACTTGTTGCGCTACTCAAAATAATGCGCCCTCCCCTAGACAGTAGCCAGCTAATGCGTTGCATTCTTCTGGGTAGAAACATCAGCACAGATTTAGTTACAGCAGTGGGAATTCCTGCCAGTGGAGCCATAATTCTACTCAAGTGGTGATTTGAAGGGGAAGAAAGGGATTGGTATCTCAGTCGTAAGCATAAATTTGCAACCCTATTTTACGGGGGTACTTGGGCTGCAAATAGATTTTTCAGAATGCAAGAGGATGCAATTTTTCATCAACAGGCAATGGGTGTTTCATCTCCCCTCATAAACAAGGTATTCTGATGCTCTGCAAAGTCTTTGGATCCACAAGCGACTAGAATGTCAATGTACAATTCTTTCTTTACGTAGAAACGGAGCATATTTTAAATGTTAGTCTTTCATCCTCACCTCGAAATATTTCTTAGGTCAGTATTCTTCAAAACAGCTTGTTTTGTTTTTCATCAATAACGGTGAACTTTTATTTTCCCCCATTCATCTGCACCCAGCCACCCACTATCTCATCCAAGAGCAATTGTTCAAACATATTGTGTCCCATTCACATCTGTTGACATCTTGGAACATGTTCCATTAGAGCTCCATCAATGACAGACATGCACATGACACCCAACAGGTGTTTTACACAGAAACAGATCACAGTGGTACGATATCCTAGAGGCACTGTTTGACCAAGAACAAGTTTCTCAACACGGTTCTCTGCCAGCACTTCACTAAACGTGTGTCTGTCTTATTTTGGGGGTCTTTTGACAGCTCATTTGAGTTGAAAAAAGCAACCTAATGGCCTATCAGCTTGAGCTACAGTACAGTGTGCTGGTGCACCTGCAGCTATATATTGTTGTCTCGGCTCTATGGATTAAGTTTGAACACTTGCTTTAATCCCCCAGACATAATTAGAGTTGTACTGGTATTGTAGGTATCGCTTTCAGCACAGCTGACAGCTTGTGGATATTGGTTTTGTGGTTATGGGTCTATATGGTGTCTGCGTGGAGAAGCAGCGCGGCCGTTCAGTCTCCAGGTTGTGTGCGAGTTGATAAGGGGTTCCCCAGTGGAGGGTGGAGCATCCCGGGGGCTGATAACATCCCCCTGCAAGGGTCTGATACCGAGTCGGACGTGGAGGGGGGTAGACCTGCCTGGATGTCATCACTGTAGTGTCACCCAGGGCCCCTCTTCTCTGAACACTCAGACACACACAGGACCTCCTCCATTTGTCTGACTGTGAAAAGAGACTCATTGTCGGATAGCCCTTGCCTGGTTTCCACCAGTACCACCTACTGTAGGCCTGTCAAAATTGTTACATAATCGTCTAATCGCAATTATTTGAGATAATCGCAATTATTTTTGCATAATCGTTTCCATGTTGAATTTTTTTCACGCATTAAAAAAAAAAAAAAAAAAGCTCAAATAGCAGATCTACAAGCTTACAACGCGTCACGATGTAAGCTTGTAGATCAGCTATTTCTGTTTTTTTTTTTAATGAATACAATTATAAAATATGTCAATAATTATTTGTCATATCTGCCCTGTGGAATTTTATATTACGAAGCCTAAAAGGCAAACAGAAATGCATACATATGTTCCAATGTTCAATGCCACTTCACCACTACCTTGATGGATTTGGGTTAACCTGCCCCAGTCCACAAGCTAAATGCAGAGTTGAGCTGTTGATTACATTTGGAAAAGTTGGAGTTACTCCCCTCCCCCCCCCAGCTCAAAAGCATCAAGGCAAGAAAAATGGAGTTATTTAGTTACAGTGTATTAGTAACACAAAAACTGGAATATAAAGTCAAATACATGTAGTGCTGCTATTTGTATTATTGCTTTGATCATTCTAAACTCTTAACAAGAGAGCTAATACAGAACTCTCTCAATCTTCTTTGATGATTTATAGTAATTAATGCATGCACTTCTGATGGGCCCCACAGGAGGACACTCTGCTGCGGTGGTTCCAAAACGGTGTGCCATGAGACAGGTCCAGGTGTGCCTCGGGACTTTGTTACGATCACACTCATTATTATTCCAATATATACAACTATACAAAAAGTAATTAACTTTTTAAATTGACTATATCAGTTCCCAATACGGAGGCACTTAAAACACTTTCAACCTGGCTTCCAGATTTTAGGCATGTCATTAGGCAAAAAGTAGTGAAACATGAAATAGGGCTTTAAGTCGTTAAACTTTTTATTTGGCGTTAGTAAATACAATTACTAGTGATAACATGTGTTATAGATGCTATTTTGCGCAGATATGAATACTAGATTTTGACCTGCCCTTTAGTGTGGCTTGGGCACACCACTGCTCTGCTTGTGTTCACTCAACTTTATGCACTTAGTGATGCTCCCACCAACAGCAACTCAGGAGCACAAACGGGGGTTCTCAAACTTTTTCATGTCAAGGACCCCCAGAATGATATGCATTTGGCCGCGGACCCCCACATTTTGTTCCAGGGACCCCCAGAAGCAAAGATTTGAGTTACAAATGTTGGCTTTAAAAATTTATATATTCAAAGATTTGCACAAATGTTCACGATCTTTAAAAAAGAGCAGATCTACAAGCTCACATCGTGGCACTCGGTGCCGCACTATGAGCTTGTATATCTGCTATTTTTGAAAGCCAAAGCACAAAATATGGATAAAGGGTTTGAAATGATTGTAACGCTTTATTAACACATTTTGCTGGGGACCCCCTGGTACCCCCCCCAAGGACCCCTGGGGGTCCTCAGACCACACTTTGAGAACCAATGCCTCCAGAGTTCAAGGGAAACACGCAGTGCACAAACACGCTCATTATTCACAGCTCAAACTGTACATGAGCTGCATCTTTTGAGCACAGCCAGTTTGAGCGGCTTTCGTCATGTACTCCGCCAAGGAGGGATTGCCCTCCCCCATGTGGGGAGATGATAAGAGAAGCATGCTGTGGCCAGATAGAGCTATCTTAGTGGCTAACCTTCACCCGCCATTCCATGCAGAGAATACACAGACACGCTAACGCACGGTGACAGTTGGACAACGTGTTGTGCACAAAATGGAGCTCCTATGGGGTTGAGGCAGGGGGGGAAATATGGGTTTGTGTGTGTGTGTTTGTGTGTGTGTGTGTGTGTGTGGTAAAATCGATTGAAATCGAAAAAATCCTGACCATAAAATTGCTGTTTGATGTTAAGTGTGTATACTTCGGTCATGTAATAGAAGATCCACTACACGGAAGAAGGGTACTTTAAATAATACCGTTTGAATCTCCTATCCTGCAAAAGCCACCAGGATTAGAATCGTAAAATTGTGATGTAAGTGTGATGTAAGAAATGTAAATTTAATCGAATGGTGGCCTTAAAATTGAAAGTCAAATTGAATTGTGGATTTGGAGAATTGTGACACCCCTAGTGTGTGTGTGTGTGGAGAATTATGGGAATTATTCAATCACAAAGTGATGAGAGCTGACATTGCGGTTGATTAGTGTATTTCTGACTCATCGTGAACTCAGAGACATTTCTGTGACCTGTATGTTTAGTTTGAATAGGTTTGGGCGGGCAACACCGAGGCCTACTGGGGGGCTCTCTTTCTTATCTCAGCAGTCCCTCCCACATAAGTCTATTCTTGACATTGTCAAATGCGTATTTCAGTTGTTTCTTTTTATGTCATTATTCAATTTGTATTGTTCCTTCCGTTATTGTTATAAATACCCTCCATATCCCGAACCACTCCAGTGACTCTGACGCAGGTGTTTGTGCGATGCTATATTCAGCGTCCGGAGCATGATGAACTGAAAGCCATTGTTGACAAGAGAGGACCATTAATCACATGAAGATCGTTAGTCTTAATGACACATCTGTCTCTCCTCTGTGTTCCCTGTGTTTCCAGACTCTCCCCTCCTGAAACATTTCGTCTCCATCCTACAATCTTCCCCCCTTCCTCACGTCGCCTCCTCCTCCTCTTCCTCCCAGCCTGAGCACCTGAGGAACGCGCTCCGCGCTCCCCAAGCCCCGAACGAGCTGCCACGCTGGCAACCGCCATGGCGTCCACCACGGACTTTGACAACGTGGAGATCACGCAGCAGTACAGCCGCGTCAACACCCGCTTTGACCTCACGGACGAGGGGCTGGACAACGACAACAGCTCCGCCAGGCTGTTTGAGCGCTCGCGCATCAAGGCCCTCGCAGGTGAGTCGGGGGGAAAGCAGGGTGTGAGACAGGTGTGTTTTGACCACTTTTCAACCTGCCGTTGTCATGGCGTTAGATAGGCAAAGACTCACAATGCGTTGTGAGCTTGTATTTTCTTTTCTTTTTTTGCAATTCTTTATTTAGGAAAAGTTTGTACATCCTACCACATAGTTTCATCATCTTAATACTTAATAAAAGGATGAGCATCTTAAAAATGTTGACCCTTCCCAAAATACCATCCTTTAGTTTTTTTCTTATTTTTTTAAACACGACACATAGCACAGAAAAGAAAAGAAAAGTCACACCCAGTGTGAAGTGGGCAGTGTGGTCATCACAGTGGTCATCACAGTGATGGAAGCTCACTTAAAAATTTTTTTTTTTTTGAAGTGCATAGTCCTATTTTATTTATTAATGTCATCATGTGTCTCGCTAGCCAATCACAGTGCTGAATAGAGTCAGCCAATAGAGTCAGCCAATCACAGTACAGCTAGGGGTGTACTAATGAGCCAATCACAGTACAGCAAATGTGTACTAATGAGGTGTCCCAACCCCACTTATAGGGGTGGCTACACCGCCCAAAAAATAACAAAAAAATCACACCCAGTGTGAAGTGGGCGGTGTGGTTATCACAGTGGTCATCACAGTGATGGAAGCTCACTTTTAAAAAAAATGTTTTTTTTAAGTGCATAGTCCTATTTATAGGTTATTAATGTCATCTTGTGTCTCGCTAGCCAATCACAGTGCTGAATAGAGTCAGCCAATAGAGTCAGCCAATCACAGTACAGCTAGGGGTGTACTAATGAGCCAATCACAGTACAGCAAATGCGTACTAATGAGGTGTCCCAACCCCACTTATAGGGGCGGCTACACCGCCCAAAAATGAATATATACATTCTGAGACCAGGGAAGCACAAAAAACAACCACGCACCTTACTGAGGCAGGAGATATTCCACTTTTTGCCGGACCCAGGGGGTCTGGCTTACATGAGGCTTTGTACCTGTTTCGTCCATACATGGGCTTGGTCACTTTGTCCTTAGGCCCCAGCCATAAAAGTCTGTCCCCCTTTCGTCCATACATGGGCATGTTTTGTACCTGTTTTCTCTATACAGTACATGGGCAAAAAACAGGTACATGGTACAAAAGACAAAGACGTAAAGGTGAGACAACCAAAATCCAAAATACCTTAATACAATTCAGGCCAAGGACCCCCTAGTTGAGAGACAGATGAAGCAGGGACCCCCTCAATATTGTATACAATTGTGTTTCAGATTATTATTTTTTGTTTACTTGGTCTGCTCTTTTTCCCCCTCTACACATATACCTCTTGCCAAAAAATAGCCGATCTACAAGCTCACAACGCCTCGCAGCGCGAGGCGTTGTGAGCTTGTAGATCTGCTATTTTTTGGCTAAAGTTCTCCTCAGAAAAGGGGATGCTAGGGTTCTAGTGGTTAAGGTAAAAAGAAAAATCATATCACACAAAGATTTTGGCGGACCCCCTGTAGTAACTCTGAGGACCCCCTAGGGGTCCCGGACCCCCTGTTGAAGACCCCTGCCTTAATACATAGATCGGCTATTTTCACTGTTCGTTGTACAACGTATATAGGGCTTACTGTAAGTGGTTAATGTCTGAGTGTGTGTGTGTGTGTGTGTGTGTGTGTGTGTGTGTGTGTGTGTGTGTGTGTGTGTGTGTGTGTGTGTGTGTGTGTGTGTGTGTGTGTGTGTGTGTGTCATGACACGACACATCACAGATGTAAAAAGGAGCACTTCTACCTCCATCTCCATATATTGGTATGCTCATGGATGGTGTGGTTATGTCTACCCGCTCCCTGTCTCAGAGGCAGGCTGTGGATGCTCTCCAAAATGTTCCTGCCAATGACATCACTGGCAAGCTCTGTCGCTCTTCCTGGAATCTTAGCATGCTAAAATAGTAGCCACTGTTGTTGAATTAGATGATGATTAGATGATGTCATCAGCTTCCTTTAATTGTGGCATGTATTGTATTGGGTCACTGGTTATTAAAACACACAGTAGTATAGATGATAAAGTGTATGGGGATTTGGTTTTGTATTAGTTAGGTGTGGTCTCCAATTGGTGCTGACTTTCACTCGGTTTCAGAATAATTGTGAAAAGTCATCCCAAAATGTGCCTACATTGTCACGTGTGGGTCAAAACCTACTTTCCAGATTCAAGATCTTGTGTTGTGTGTGTTTTTGTGTTTGTGTGTCCCGTGTGCATCTCGTGGTCCCACACACACACAACCCCCCAGCAGCTGAGCCCTGCCACCCCTTCCGTGCCCTCGCTACTTTACTGGGATCGCTTGCACATTCTCAGAATGCCGTGTGTCTGACCGATCTGGACAGCTGCCCTGCCTGCCTCTCATAGGACACATTTCAGGGATTTCTCCCTAAGCTTGTAAGCTGTGACCCACCTGTGAGGCTTGCATCCCTTTCGTTCAGCGTAGCGGTTTTTAAATAGCAGCGGTTCTGGAACGGAGGGAAATAGCACAGAAGTTTAAGCGAAGGTGAGGGCCATACCATGTAGTACATACCGCTCTTAAAGCCACCAACACCAGAAGGGGTCAGATATGTCATGGTCCTATGTTGACTATGTTGAGACTATGTTGGGGGGAGGAGGGGGGGGGGCAGATTTGATGGGTCAGAGCAGTCTCCAGATTCAGTAACTCTCCCTGGATGCCTTCTCCCTCTCTGTCTCTTTAAGTGAGGAGAGTGCTTGCTGTGTGGGTGCTGTTGGTGCTGTTGTGTTTGAGTGCTTCTGCACTGATGTTTCAGTAATGCAATCAGAGTTTCCTGTCAGCAGAGGAAAAGAGAGAGGGAGCAAAGAGAAACACATTTAGGGAGAGAGACAGAAGGAAAAGGGGGAAGGAGAGAGAGAGAGAGTGAAGAAGAAGAAGAGAGAGAGCGCTCTGACACCTAGTCGTGATTTATCGCTTGTGAACTCGCAGGCATGCGTCTCACCATGCCTTTGAGGCACAACCATATTAGATGTAAATGGCATTTGCACTGTACACTGCTCCTTGCATGAGCACACAAACACACATTCCTCTGAGGTATTTACGTACCCCCCTTCCCCTGGCAAAGACGTGTGCCTGTTCGATCACTGGCACATTACATCGCCACAGTACTTACTTGAATGTGGACTTTGTGAAGTCACATCTGACTCGCATCGCCACTTCCCAGTGTGGTGACATCATGTGGGAGTGTTGTTTAGAAGGGGGAGGGAGTCTCCCAGCCCTCGCTGGGAGCACGTGGACCTGTGCAGCCGGGATCATATTGTATGCATGGCTGGGGCGCTGCTGGAGAAACCACTCTGAGCTGAACCGAAGGCTGCCTGAGCCTCGGAGAGCAGCGGCAGCATCATCGCAGCAGCGGAGGTAGAGAGAATGGAGAGAGAGAGAGAGTGAGGGACGTGGGAAGGAGGGAGGGAGGGAAGGACGAGGAGGGAGCGAGCGCGAGACGGCAAGCGGGAAAGGAGGACACAGTGAGAGAAGAGGAGAGAGACGAGGAGGGACGTTGAGAGAGCCCAGCTCCTTTCCCAGACACCCCAGGCCGTGTGTTGTTGTTGACTGGGGTCAGGATGAGCAGCCCCTGCCTGCTGCGCGCCACCCCCATCAGCCAGCCACGGCTGAGAGAGGTCAAGCTCAGCCTGAAAGCCAGCAGCAGGGAGACCGCATCCGCCGCCCGTAGCGGGGCGGCGACCAAGGAGGCATCCACCGGCCGCCACGCGCCCGCCGAGAAGGAGGCGGCTCCGGTACGGGTGGGTCTAAGCACCAGCCGGAGCAGGAGCACCCCGCCGGCTCACCGTGGACCCCAGGACCCCAAGAGGACGGCCTTGCACAGGGGGGACGGGGGTCTGCGTAAGCAGCGCTGCCCTGAGCCCGAGCATCACCCGGAGAAGAATGGGACACTCGTGCACCTCCCAGAGTCTGGGGGCCCCGCGGGACTCGCCCCCACGTTGTGCTCTTCGTCCACCACATCCTCCTCCAGGCGGCAGCGACCCTCTCCCTCCGCCTCGCACCAACATCCTCACCCTCGTCCTCATCCTCCCCCTGCCACCCCATCTTCCAACTCCTCCTCTTCCTCAGCCAAGAGCATGAAACGGGCGCGCTGGCTAAGCTACAGCGCCTCCAACATCTGCTTCAACTCCATCCTGGAGGGACGCTTCAGACAGTTGCAAGGTACAAAGTTGAGGGTGGAAGTTCTAGAAGTTGCGTGTCACTGTCTGTGCATCTGTCTGTGTGTGTGTGTGTGTGTGTGTGTGTGTGTGTGTGTGTCAACATCTACAGATGAAAGTGCTAATACTTTTGCTCATAATGCCCCCCTCCCCTGGTCTTGGAGGAGAAGAGGGAGCGGGGGGCTGTGGGCTGTGATGCAACGTTTGTGGGAGGTTAGTGTAGTGAGAACCAGTGAAGACAGCAGAAAGTAAGACCAGAGGCCCTCTTAGTGTGTGTGTGTGTGTGTGTGTGTGTGTGTGTGTGTGTGTGTGTGTGTGTGTGTGTGTGTGTGTGTGTGTGTGTGTGTGTGTGTGTGTGTGTGCGCGTGCGCGTGTGCGTGTGTATACATACAGTGTATATATATAATTTGGTGTTTATTTATTAATATTTCCGGATCCCACCGCCATGCCCCAATTGTTTGCTGACTTGCCTTTGAATATTTCATAGAGCAAACTCCTAAAAAGGTTGCGCTGTTTCCCCTTCACTGCCATTCATTGTCAGCATGCCATGTGTTACATGCTTTACAAGCAAGAAAATACCTCATTTCATTACTTATTCTCCATTCTCTACGTCTTACTTTATTAAAAATGTATGTACCAAAAATGTAATCTCTAGCTCTAGAATCTGTGTAGAATTAGTGTGTTCTAACCTTTCTTAACTGTTTTTGATGCTTCGATTTTCTGCATTTGACTCTGTGGACTCAGTAAAACAACAAAAACAAGACATACGAAAATCCATCTCTAACAACTTCTCACTCTCCGTGTTATTAGGACTTTTGGGGAGTGGTTGTCCATCATTGTGGTTTTTCTGTTGGCTTTCACTACTGCTGTCCAACTCCCCCGATGACAGGATTGCATTAGTGAGTACAGGAAGATGGAGGACAGAGAGAGCGAGAGAAACCCTTTTCCCCGTGCCTCTGGTAGATTTCAAGTATTGACTGATTCTGAGGAGTGCAGTGGAAACCGATACGTGGGAGAACTCTGAAGGTTTCCCAAGTCTTTCCAAATGATCAAGGACATTGCTAAAGTCACAGACAATTACTACTCGAGGATCTGTTCTACCTGGCAGATGCCGAGGTGAAGTCCAGAGCAGCACCTGTAGTTACTATACACAATCAGTGGTGGAAAAAGTACTCACATGTGTTACTTAAGTAAAAGTATCGATACCGCAATGGACGCTGTGAGCTTGTAGATCAGCTATTTTCAAATAGCCAAAGTTTAAGGGCTGAAGTTGTGTGTATGTTTTGTAAGCTAAATCTACAAAGTAACTAGTAACTAAAGTGGTCAAATAATAGTAATGGAGTAAAATATTTGCCTCTGAGATGTAGTGGAGTAGAAGTAA
Organism: Gymnoscopelus braueri; assembly: GCF_963280865.1. Lineage (NCBI taxonomy): Eukaryota > Metazoa > Chordata > Actinopteri > Myctophiformes > Myctophidae > Gymnoscopelus > Gymnoscopelus braueri. The sequence continues at coordinate 30,307,591 of NC_137621.1, read as the reverse complement.
AAGTACTGAAAATTGTACATACTCCAGTAAAGTAAAAGTACCTCAAAATTGGACTCAAGTACAGTACTTGAGTAAATGTACTTACACCACTGCCTGTAGTTATACACAATGCTAAAAGAAAGAAAGAAAGAAAGAGCCAGTGAGAGGAGGGGGGATTACGATTTACAATGAGTGGCTGTCATTCTCTTGCTGCACTTAAGTCTTTGGCTCATTTCCTGATGTCTACGTGTGGTTCCATCCTGGTCTGTTCTGTATTATTGTCAGTGCTGACTTGGTTTCTGTTGACTCCACACACTATCTGCTACTATACATCTCCATTCCACTGAGAGCTTCATCTTGCTCTAGAGTAGGGGTCTTCAATGTTTTTCAGGCCAAGTAACCCTTAGCTGAGAGACATGCAAAGCAGGTACCCCCGCTACATATACCTTTTTCATTGATTTCATAGATAGCTTCATAGACTTGTTTGACAGCACCGTCACCAGTGTTTTTTGGTCTGCTCTTTTCCCCCTACACCAAACCTTCGCTGAAAAGGGCAATCCCGCAACGCGTGGTGAATGTTCCCCCCAGAATAGGGATGCTAGAGTTGCAAGTGGTGAATATTAAAAAAAAAGTTCTATCACACAAAGATGTAGCGACCCCCCTGGAGTAATTCTGAGGCTTCCCTAGGGGTCCTGGACCCCCTGTTGAAGATCCATGCTCGTCTAGAGACTAAAGTGTTTGGGTCCTGCATTCGATTTTTGTTTGTTTGTAGAGTTTACATAATATGTAAACTCTACTTATGGGCATATCATGCCCATAAAGGTAAAGAGTCATCACTAAAGACTTTACTGTGTACAAGGAAAGCAATCACAACTTTCCATAACCCCATCATTGTAGCACAGCGTTTACAAACAGGGGTAAATGTTTGCTATCCCTTAAATCATTTTTGTGTTCACATTTAAGCTGTCACATTAACTGAGTTGCAAAAACAAATTCAAACACAGTAAATCACTACGTAAACAAAATCAGTGGAGCAACAGATCTCCATGCTACAGTTATGGATAGGTAGGGCTGTCACGATTATGACATTTTACTTTTACTATGACATTTTCCTACAAAAGTTGCACAGGGCAAACAAATAACATTCTTTTTATAACTTTATACGTAAAAAAAATAAACATTAATAGTGTAAATAGCCGATGCACAAGCTCAAAAGTGTCGCACCGTGACGAGTTTTGAGCTTGTAGATCTGCTATTTCCGATTTGTCTGAGTCAAAGTGTTGGGGGCTTTGTCAGAGTACTGTCTGTCTGTGTCCCTTTTGTGCCCATATATGGAGATCTCTGCATCTGTCTGTCTACCTGTGTCCCTTTTTATGAGATCTCTGTATCTGTCAGTCCTTGTCCCTTTAATGCCCATATATGTAGATCCCTGATGCCATCAGTAGGCGTATATGCCCATATATTGGCATGGCCATATATGGGCATATCGATTGGATTGGCGGTTCTGGACAACTCGATATCCCTGTATACGTATGGACATATCAGTTGAATTGTTGGCTCTGGACAACTGCATATCCCGAACTACTCAACGGCGGGCACCACACTCTCTTGAGTCCTTGCTGATGTGCACGCCGAGTTTGAAGTCAGTTGGTCCCATATATGCACATGTCCATATATGGGCATAGCGGTTGGATCTGTGGCTCTGGACAACCCAATCTCCATATAGTGCGTGCCAAAAATCCTGAAGGGGGCGTCAACAAGTGTCATTTGGTAGCGGCGGACATCTTTGTGGGGTATAAACAGGTTGACTTAACATTGCCCCCCCCCACCAGTATGTCTGCAGCTACTATGCCGCGCCCCCTCGTGGTGACGACACGTTGGCAAGCACTATATGTCATAGTGACATGCCTATATATGGGCGTATCGGGTTTGTTTATGTTTATGTCTGAGTCAGAGTGACGTGGCCGTGGTCCTCCCGCCGTCCGGCCGGTCCACCCACCCACCCTCCCATTATCCAATTTTAATACAGGATTGTGACAGGCCTATGGATAGGGAAACCGGTTGGAAAAAGTTGGTAGAGGAACCATTCCATAATTCTGATCCTTATAATAGCCATGTATCCTTTGTCGCAGAGCATTAAAGGCAACCCTCGTCCTCATGTCATAGATTTTCAACCTAAATCCCATTTTTCTGATCGTGAGCAGATCAATAATATGCCGTGGCAAAACATACCCTATGTCTCCTCTGTGTATTTCTCAGCAAAATGTTGCAAAACAATGAAATCAAAACGCGGCATTTCATGTCATCGAGTGTACGGAATATATGCCCGATGTCGTGAAACGACGCATTCGTCGTCATCATTTAGGAAAACAACGTTTTCTTTTAAGTGAGAATTACAAAATGCCTAAAATGTGTCTGGTGCAAAAACCACTAAACGCCTGTTCATCTGTTGAGATAGGAGTGTCTTAAATAGCACAAAGGTAACAGTGGTGCTGCCTGACGTGCCATGACTCAGGAATACAGGGCCACACTGTGGGACTGGGACCACTGGGCCACTTCCAGTAAAAGCTGACTATGGGGGGGAAAAAAGGAAAAAGACAGCCGGTATACAGGAAAAATCCATCAGCGTGAATAAGTCATGGGTCTGTCGCTGGAGTCAAAGCGGTGGACGAGAGATCACTAAGTAAAAGCATGTGAAACAGAGCAGTGTTTAGTAAGACTTGTACCTACCATATAACGCTGGCACAGAGAGAAGCCTGGAACATCCAACGTTGGTAGGCCTCACATTAACAGGAATTAAAACAAATCTGATGGTTTCTTTGGGGGGGGGGGGGGAAAGAGAGTCATTTATTGACAAGGTAAAGGTTCAGATCTGTTGGTGTGCAACCAACTTGTTTTGGGTTTTTTACATTTTATTATAAGCTTCAGCACTGTGCCATACAGACCGTAATTGACTGTTGAAATGCATTTTCACTATTATGTTGACAGTATTATTATTAGTATTTTTTACACTGCTCCTGCTTGCACGTAGTGTACAGTGTTCCTAAAGCTCATACGAGAATTTGGGGTGAGACTGAACAGGCATTATTCACAGGGAACCTGGAAGGTTCCCTTCGTTAAGCAGCTTGTGTATTAGAGAAGTGCTGTTACTTAGAGTTTGTGGAACCATTTAGTGTTAGCCACACCCCCCCCCCCCACACACACACACACACACACACACACACACACACACACACACACACACACACACACACACACACACACACACACACACACACACACACACACACACACACACACACACACACACACACACACACACACACACACACACACACATGAACTGGTCCTATCGGTCTTCTCCCAGTCTGTCCTCAATCCCATAATTCTTCTGTCTTATTTGGTTTTTCCTCAGTAAGTCCCTCTCCCATAAGAGATAGCATCTGTCTTATTTGTTTTTTCCTCAGTAAGTCTCTCTCCCATAAGAGAAAGCATCCCAAATAGCTCACAACACATTTGTCATGGGTTTCTAACTAGGTCCATGCGTGCAAACACAAGCTCACTGTCACACACTACACAAGCACTGTGGTTCCACCTTAAGGTGGGTATTGTATTTTACTCTTGCCTGCCATTGGTACATACAAGGCTTTGTGATACCACCTTAAGGTTGGTTATGTTATGTGTACCTCTTATTCCCCTTTCCCATACTGCTGACATAATGTGACGCGAGTGTTCCTGAATTGCTGATGCAAAGGCGTCTGATGCTCTTAATGGGGCTTTCAGCCCCACAGAGCCCAAGGTACATTACTATATTGCATGTTTTAATTGCTATTACTATTGCATAGGATGGTTACCTACATGGTGGTTCTGGTGTTCTTTTGCTTTTGGGAGTAGGGAGGAGCATGATTTATTTAATGAACTTCGCAGCTCATGGCTAAGTAAACAGTAAACACAGCTATAGGCTCCCTTTGACTGTCTGTGAGGCTACCAAAAGGATGGTATCAGTGGATACTGGGTTGTTCAGGGGACAGCTAATGTTTCTTTCCTGTTCTTATCATTTCTGGATTGGTCTCTGTAGAGTCTACAGAGACCAATCCAGATTTTATTATTTATTATTACTGTAATTATTACAGTGTAGACTGAACCTAAAAGTATGTGCCTCTCTGTCTGTCTCTGTCTCTGTCTGTCTGTGTGTGTGTGTGTGTGTGTGTGTGTGTGTGTGTGTGTGTGTGTGTGTGTGTGTGTGTGTGTGTGTGTGTGTGTGTGTGTGTGTGTGTGTGTGTGTGTGTGTGTGTCTCGCTTTGATCCCTTTTCCCCTCTTGTGTCTGTGCCTGCCCCCAACCAACTTTATTTCTCTGTTTTATCTTTACTTTCCTCCATCCCCCCCCCCCTCTCTCTCTCTCTCTCTCTCTCTCTCTCTCTCTCTCTCTCTCTCTCTCTCTCTCTCTCTCTGCCCCCCTTCTCTCCCTCATTTCTTCTTCCTCCCTCTCTTCCTCTGTCTGTTTCTTCTCCCCCTGCTCTGGTTTGTCTTTGCCTCCTCTGCCTCTATTTCTGTGCATGTTTTCCCTCTCTTTCCTTCTCCTCGTGTTTCTTCTCTCAGGCTGTTCCTTGCCCTGGGGTCTGAATCATTTATTACAAGAGTCATTAAGGATGCAGTCCTTTGCACTCATATCTGGGAGGTGGAATAAACATGGTGTGGAGACGAGGCACGCACGCACGCACGCACGCACGCACGCACACACGCACACACGCACACACGCACGCACGCACGCACGCACGCACGCACGCACGCACGCACGCACGCACGCACGCACACACACACACACACACACACACACACACACACACACACACACACACACACACACACACACACACACACACACACATATCCTCTTTTTCATATTCCACATAATTTAGTGCATGTATTCCACATACCCTATTACTTGTATTTTCCCAAACTCCCCATTGCTTCCCGGATCTTTTTTAATTGAGTTATTGCCATGTGAATAAATTAGATTACTCGTTTGGTTTTTGAGTATCTATACCTCGGCTCCAGCATGAAGGCAGTGCCTGGAACTCCCTAGAAAGTGGATAACATGTAAACTGTACATGCATTCTCAGTCAGCCTGGTCAGGTACAGGCGGTACATGATTTTCCCACTGTTTCTCTTTTACCCCATGTTTGTATAGTCCCTATCATTGCCAACCTCTACTGTTTGGTCTGGGGAAGGTGTAGGCAACCATGTCTGCTACGGTATACATGGATCACCAGTGGCTTCTTTTCATCTGACAGTGAGGAGTTTCACCAAAAGAGCATATTGTGTGCGGAGGAACACGCTATCCCTCACAGTTCTGCTCTCTACTGAACAGTGCGTGACCAAACTATAGGAGACGGTAGTGCAGCGACAGAAATCACCCACCCATGCCAGCTACCCACCCACAAACGTTGATTTTGTTTGTTGTAGCACGCGGCCAAGCCGGTCAGATTGTCATATTGTGACTTCTTGAACGAACATCAACATGTGACTAGAAGAAAAGTCACATGTTGACTTTTGGGGCGTTCTCAACATTTTTGACAGTCCGACAAAAAAACTGTTAAAAAGACGGTGGCGCGTCGTCTAATAATCGGGACAGAATCGTAAATCATATTCCCCAAAAGATGATTTTTTTGCACCGCCCTTTCAAGTCACATGTTGACGTTTGGTCACATTTGTCCCAGAAATGTGTCCCCTCACAATATGACTTTTGGGGGTGAGACGGCGTTGGCTTTACCCTCATTTGTTCTTGTGATTTTGTGTGATTTTGGAATGTCCATACCAGCTCACAATGCAATAACAGAGGATACTCTCAATAAATATTTATAAAATAGAGTGAGAATTACGTTATCAATGTTACAAAACATCAGTTTTCTAAGAATGTACAGTACATGCGCTGTTGGCCCTTTTTAAAAATAGCATCAGCACATTACCAGGATAGTTTGTGATCTATAATAAGACCAAGATATTTATACCACCTCATACTCCTCTCCTCTGATAATAGCTAGACAGAGTGGGTGTTTGAGGATCATGTCTAAAATATAAAATCAACTCTTTGCTCTTTGATGTGTTCAGATACAAATGTGAGGCCTCAAACCAGTCATTTAGAACTGGACCCTGTTTGACAATGTCCATGCTATGACGACAGTTTGTGTGTAAAATATAACGAAGGTGACAGCACACTGGACTGTGGTGTGCCAAATAGAGTTAAAACAACACTTATGACATAAAGTTGCCTACCCTTACCCTTTGAGAACTGCCCATACGGAAGTACAATATCCATGTAATTCGTTTTTGAGTCCAGTCCAAACGGCATGTGTGTCAAGGCTGAGGGATGTATGTGTCGTCGTGCAATCAACTATAAGCAAGTTGGTATTGTTCCACAAGGAAAACCGCCCCACCGCTGTCCTAGTTTCTCATAATGTCACCCCCCCCATTTTGTGTCCTCCCTTGGCCAGCTCCCATCTGAAATATGACATTTGTATATGGGGCTGTGCTTTAAGCCAAAACTTTTACTTTTTACTTTTACTTTTTTGTCATAGAACATAGCTTCACATTACTATTATTAATATTATTAATGTTTATTATATTAAAGGGTCTACACCATGAAAATCACTTTTTTCTTGGTTTTTTGTATTTTTTGGGGTCCCCAGTGTCTCTTGTATCCAAAAAAATGTTTTTTTTTAAAATTCAGTCATTCCTTCTCATTTCATGGATTTCCAGAATGGGCGTGTCTGAACAGGCGATCTCAGAATGGAAATGTTTATGATGTCACAAACATTAATGATGGCAAACCCAATGTTAAATGAAAAGTGCCCGAATCGCTCCGAAACTTTTTCTACCCCCCCTAAGTGGGGGTCTACGAACAAATACTTCGGGCTCGGATTTTGGCTCCGCCCCCCGGAAGTGGGTGAAACAGGCACCTCAAACACTTGGTGGAATTGTTCAAAAATGTTCAAAGTGTTTTTTTTTCGATTTTGTATTTTTCTTAGATGCTTCTTTTTATGCAGAATTTTTCCATTTTTTTTTAACAGACAGAATTGCTCAGTAGCCCCCCCCTGCACAAGAGGACGTTTTGGTATTGCAGCTGAAAGTGCTGTATAAGCCAGAGACAATTGACTTGGGATGAGTATATCTGAGTGATGATTTAGGCTCAAACCTTTTGAAAAAGGTTTGAGGGACATCCATGATATTAAATATCAAATATTTTTTTTTAATTCATGGTGTAGCTCCTTTAATGGGAGTAAACCACCCTCAAAAATTTTTTTTTAGACTTTGATGTTTTTATTCTGCTTTTTGTTAAACATATTTCTATGCCCGCCAGGCGAGAACAGGCGAAGGGGAAGGATTATGTTTTCATTTTTGTGGTTCTGTCTGTCCCTCCGTCCGTCTTTCTGTGAGCAGCTAATCTTGGGCACAGGGTTTTGATATTTCATACCCTTTGGCTGCAATTGCCTTCACGAAATTATGGGCGAATCCTATTTCTTACAAAAAATGTGATACAGTATATATCATGAACGCACCATACAATTATACCCACATTTGAATCGCATGTAGAGATGCCTCCATAGAGCATACCTCCAAAACCGCTTTCACTTCGCTACGAATACGAACAGTTGCACTGTCTGGCTGCTGTACAAACTTTATTTCCACCGGAGCTTCCTCGTGCCCTGGCGGCTGCACCCCATGACTGACAAAGCCCTGGGTAGGCAACCCAGGGATTTGCACTGTGAGGAGGGCACTTTTCTAGTTTGGTTTTCTTTTTTGTTGCCTCCATCTCTTTTATTTATTTTCATTCAAAGTTGTTTATTTCTTTAGTTTATGTAAAGCATTTTTGAGGACCAAGAAAAGTGATCTCTAAGTCTGATGTATTATCATTATTATTATAAATGGGAGTACCGGTATATTAGCATTACATATTTACATTACTTAACCCTGCGGCTAACCGTTAGAGTTTTACCGAAAGCGACAATTTATCTGCTCAGCAACAATATTATTACATTTAATCAATCCCATCGCCACCCACACAGCAACTGCTACTGCCCACATCACCCACCTCCACAGACACGCAGCATTCAGTCTCAGCAGCAGAACAGAGAACACTGGGTCATATGCACATATGGTACGGTGGCAGTCGGTTTTTATTTTCACTGCTGAGTAGGTGTCACATCTGCCTGCGAATTGGGATGCGTTTTAATGTGTCAGTCTGGCCAAATGGTGCTTTTCACTCTCTTTGGACCTTTGTAAGTTGTTCATACCAAATCTGCCCTACAGGTGCTAAGATATTTTCATATGTACACCCACGCTTCTCCACGGTGCTTATGTTTTCTAGGTATAATTACGAGAGCGCTGCTTCTTTATCAGCCATATGGTAAAATTAACGCTAATCTGTGCTATGGGAATATTCATTGGTATTATTGATGATACTACTAAGTGTGCTGATATAAAGGGATGGAAATAGTACTAGAATGTCCTACTCAAGAAGTACTGTTACTTGACATAGATAGTGCTCAAGTAGAAGTAAGATTACCTGTGTTGAAAACTGCTCAAGTATAAGCACACAAGTAGCTCTTTTGAAGACTACTCTGAGTAACAGGTACTTTGTTACATATGGTGACATGAAAGGATCATTGTGGCATTCTGACTGTAGCCTTCTATATAAGAAAGCTTATTCAAAGACGGACTATGAGGGAAAATAGGTTCAACGCAAACTTTAATGGAATCTCCACCTGATTGGGCCATAATAGCATAGCTGTAGGCTACTCTGTAATGTGTACCTTTCCAAAAGTTGTGGAATGCAATACTTCATCAAACGTCCACTCAAGTGAAAGTAGAATTAGATTTAGAAAGTTTTTTAAAAAAAGCTCAAATGAATAAGCTGCTCAATTACAGTAACAAGAGCACAATTCATTAATGAGTTGCTTTCCAACCCTGCTGATATGTACAGTATGTTCTGCAGTGTCCTATTGCATTAGAGTGAGTATGAAATGTCCTTTCATTCCCCTTGCTGTACACTTCATTTTGACTCGGACTGGTAGAGAGATTAGCCAGTCACACCAAGTCCCTGGAGGAGGCCTTTAAAGGAGTAGTTCACCGAAAAAAATACTTTTTTTCTATCAATTACCCATGAAGCCTTGAATTCATGGAGAATTCTTTGTTTTTGTCGCATTCCTAAGCCATTTATTTGAAGAACGGCGGAAGAATGCTAATGTCTCCGGTAGGTCATCAAATCATTGGCTTAGGAATGCGACAAAAACAAAAAAATCTTTTTATATATTTATATAGATATATTATTGATATACTATATCAATAATTATTATCATTAATCATGTCATTCATGTAATTTTTATTTATTTATGACGCAATCATGTCAATTGTAATTCTATAATCATGCGTGCCAACTTTGTTGGCTAATTGTTGTTTGCAAATCATGTCCTACTAATGTGGTTATACATAGGTAGAGGTCTCGTATAAGAACTTTGGGCTTCGGCCTTCTCCTGGCACTCTTCCCTCCTATATTTTGTGTACTGTTTTTGTTTTGTTTTAAAACTTTGTGCTAAATAAATGAAATCAAATCAACCTTAACCATTCTGCTATTGGGTCACCCCAACACATATTTTTGATATTTTAAACGTATGTACAGTATACATTGTAAAATTGTATCCATTGTCATCTGCCTCTCAGCAAAATCTTTGCTTAATTTTATTTTGTTGCTATTAACGCATTTCCTAATTTAGCTATATTGCGACGAGAAGTAATATATCTTAGTGTTAGGAGATCATGTTTTTCATTTCTATTATTCTTAACCTCATCAGATGAGCGTGAGGCTGTCCAGAAGAAGACCTTCACCAAGTGGGTCAACTCCATCCTGTCTCGGGTTGGCTGTCGGATCTCTGACCTCTATCTGGATCTGAGGGATGGACGCATGCTCATCAAACTACTGGAGGTTCTCTCCGGAGAACGACTGGTACGATGCTGCTGTTAACCCAGACAATCTGGAACACAATCCTCTCTAGTCTAGTGTGTGCGTACACGCACGTGTGTGAGCGTGCGCGCGCGCGTGTGTGTGTGTGTGTGTGTGTGTGTGTGTGTGTGTGTGTGTGTGTGCAGGTGTTCTTGCTCTGAAGTCCTACTTACTCCACAATAACTATAATCCCCAGCTTGATATGGTTACATCTGTCTTTTTTCTTGTTCTCAACTGTCTTCTTCCACCCCACCCCACCCCACCCCCTTTCTCTCTCTCTCTCCCAGCCAAGGCCTACTAAGGGTCGCATGCGTATCCACTGTTTGGAGAATGTGGATAAGGCCCTGCAGTTCCTCAAGGAGCAGAGAGTCCACCTGGAAAACATGGGTTCCCATGACATCGTGGATGGCAACCACCGCCTCATCCTGGGTCTCATCTGGACCATCATCCTGCGCTTCCAGGTAAACCAGGAACCCAGTTCTGCACGTTTCAATCGGATCACTTCATGCTTCAAGCTTGGCCTGAAAATATCAATTATGATCAGTGAAAATAATCGTGCATCACGCCTTCAGAGACATTTTAATGGGGTGATGATGTCAAATATCTAATCTCTGAGTTAAGTTAACAATTTAAACCCTACTGTATATACCCCCAAAAGCTTTATACTTGGTCCAGTCCAGCATTACGATGCATGAGCTTGTAGATCAGCTATTTTCATGGAATGTTTGCCCCATGTGGTTGCTGTTAATCTGCGTCCACCATTACCACACCCATGTCAGATGTCACATTTGGAAAACTCTAGTGCAGTGATTCCCAAAATGTTTTGCTCGAGACTCAAAAGACTTGAAAATTCATGAAATTCTTTAATTCATGAAATTCTTTATGTTTATTAATAATAATTGGAAAATCTTTTGAAATAATAATTTGTAAAAAATTATAGGAAACATAAAAATCCCAACCCATTGTTTGGGAAACACTGAGAACCCAGATCTCCCTGGTAAGAAACAAAACATCACCCAAATAATCCCCCCTGTACAAGGGTTATAGTAGGCTTCTGTGCATCAGGCAGGGCTGCTCTGCTTCACGAGGATAACCTAGCTAACCAGCGTAGAGATATCCTGTACTCTACTACTGTAGTCTTAACGTCAATTTTCCGAGCAGGATTCAGGTAGCAGCCACCATTGTCCCTTGTTAGCAGCTCACGGAGAACATCAGAACATGTCTGTTTGATTCGCTTCATCTTCTGGTTGAAAAATAGTGTATTTATTTTTAATTTGACAGCAGCCCAGTTATTTTTAGTCAGCGCTGGTTCAAACAGTATGCATTATTCAACCCTTTCACACACAAAAAAGAAAAGAATAGACAAACTAAAAGCAATTCACTCACTCCTGTCTGCTTCTTTATGATATGAAAACAGCCAGAGAACCAAAGCGGGCTAAATTTAGTCTTCTCCCTGGGCCCTGTCTCTCAGATCTCATCACCGCTCTAATTACTAGCCCACTGTGTGGGAAAATAAGAAGAACCTCGATAATGAACACGCCTCCACCTCCTCGTACTCCTATCAATTTGACTACGGTTTCAATTAGCACAGATCCAGACTGGGAAATAACTTTGCCGATGTACTAAAGCAACTGACATTGCAGTCTTTGTTTTACAAAAATTAAACACACAAATGAAACACAAATTTTGTCTCATGATGTTACAAATTATGAATTTCAAAGGGATGTTTATATGTCACTTGAACATGAAATACTCCCTGTTTGCGTACTCTAAATTCGTGGTTCTCAAACGTTTTCATTTCAAGGACTCCCAACTTGATTGGCTACAGACCCCCATCTGAAACAATATTGTGCCAGGGTCAGGGACATTTGTGTTTTAAAAAATGCTCAGTGCTCAACACTACTAGCTCACAAAGGTGAGCTGTGCGACGCGTTGTGAGCATGTAGATTGGCTATGTTTGAATAGCTGAAGGATAAAATAGGGTGAAAGTGGTTCAAATGATTTTGATGCTATTTTAACCCATTCAATCTGGGAACACATACTGTGTCATTTTAGAGTTTTAGCTATAACCATTATTTTATACTTTGGGTTATTAAAAAATAGCAGATCTACAAGCTTATAGCGCCAAGTGCCGCGTTACGAGCTTGTAGATCTGCTATTTTTGAATATATATGTTTTTTAAAGCGAACATTTTTAACTTCGAAATCCTAACAGTAAAAAAAAAGAAAGAAAAAAAAGGATGTTGCTATAATATCAGTGGTTCTCAAACCTTTTTAATGTCAAGGACCGCCAAAATGATATGTATTTGTCCGCAGACCCCCCATCTCAAAATATATTGTTCCAGGGACCCCCAGAAGCAAAGATTTGAGTAAAAAAATGTATATATATTCAAAGATTTGCACACATTTTCACGATTTCTTTAAAAGAAATAGCAAATAGCAGATCATAGCGTGTCACTCTGTGTGAGCTTGTAGATCTGCTATTTTTGAAAAATCGTGAAAATGTGTGCAAATCTTTGAATATATATATATATTTTTTTAAAGCAAACATTTTTAACTCAAATCTTTGCTTCTTGGGGGTCCCTGGAACAACATATTTTGAGATATGTATTTGGCCGCGGACCCCCATCTCAAAATGCTTTGTTCCAGGGACCCCCAGAAGCAAAGATTTGAGTTAAAAATTTTCGCTTTAAAAAAAATATACATATTCTAAGATTTGAAAAAAATAGCAGATCTACAAGCTCATAGCTATGAGTTTTTTCCCTCATCTTCTTCTGCTCTGGCTCCTTTCAGATCCAGGACATCATCGTGGAGACCGGTCAGGCCGACCAGAAGCAGACCCGCTCGGCCAAGGACGCTCTTCTCCTGTGGTGCCAGATGAAGACGGCAGGGTGAGTGGGAGGGAGTGGCAGAAGTATAAGAAGTATAAGTTGTTTTTGTGAAACAGAATGTCATCTCACAAAACTGCATTGAACTCACTACGGAACAAAGGAAGAAATAGTACCAGCATATGGAGTGCACTGTTCAAAGTAACAGCGGGTTGCAGGCAGCAGGAATAAAAACGGGCTGAGTGACAGAGTATCTTCGAAAACTACAGTGTAGGCACAGATCAAGTAGAACTCTTTATCTGAGTTGGTGGAGCAAAAAAAAAACTCAATCTTACACAATTCACACATCAATACTAAACAAAGGGGGAAGCAATACCCACATTGAGAGTACTCTAACAAAGGATGCCAAAATCAAATAGTTTAGTAATCCAACTTTATCGTACACTGTAAGCACAGTGAACAGGACTAAAGGTCTATTAGCTGCCAGCAAAAGGCAGGAAAACTGTTATGAGTAGATAATAAAGTGGTCACGCACCACTTCACGCATAGATCAAACTGTTTAAATCACTGCTCTTTTTCATTGTGCAAAAAAAAATCAAAAACTGAAACACCACAGTTTTTTTACGTACCTTTCTGTTACTTACACAAGTTCAATAAAGGAGAGATCAAGTTGATGCAAACAAAATGTTTTATTGAACATTTTGCGATTTAAACTCTGTTAACGTTTAACATAAATGATATGATTAATAGTAAGCCTTTAATAGGGCGAGAACTCCCCTGGAGTCTAAGACGCTGGCAGTGCAAATGAACCTCCTTCCATCTCAACTACAGACAATTTAGACTTTTAATGAGGTGGAGCTGGGGATGGAGGTGGATTGCTCGTCGGCTTGCTGAAAAGAGAATAACAGGATCAGAGGCAGTGATATTTAAAGACGGAGCCCAATCGCCTGATTGGCTGACTGCAGATTGGCAGATTCCGATTGGCTACTAGCTCTCACGCTTCAAGCTGTGAATGAAAGCAGGCACGTGCACAGATAGACTCTAGGTGGTGCTAGAGCACCTGCCCTTTGCCCTCTGGACCAGAAGTGCCCTTTTGAGAAAAAATAAACACATCTGCATCAGACAGCATATGGCTATTGAAACAAATACATATGCAATTACGACTTACAAGATGTGCCTGTAATAAATATCACACTACTAGGGCAGCCGGTGGTTCCGCATGCCGCACAAGGTGCCCTTTTTTTTTACTTGAGCACCTGCCCCTCAAAATGTCTGTGCACGCCACTGAATGAAAGGATATTTGTTGAGAATTCTCATCAATAAACTAAAGCTCAAATGTGAAAGTGTGAGAGAAGAGATCTTCCTTATTGAACTTACGCTTAGAGCTACATTCATTAGCTGAGTAAAGCCTGCTTAAAGGGATATTTCACAACATGTTTGGGGTCATTTAAACATCTACTCAGTCTTTTGTGAGCACCCCAGACAGTTTTTAAATTGCTTGATTCGGTATTTAGACATTTGATATTGTCTAAATACCGCCCCCCTTCCTATACAAGCCCATTGTAACTTCCAACTCCATTTTAACCATGTTAGATTAATTGAAAACACATGTCCTTGGTTCTGGTGACTGATATTGTCCTTCTAATGCGTGAGGGTTGTGTTTTTTCAATTACTTTTTTCAATTATTTTGACAATTTCTTTGGAAAATGAAAACATTATATAAATACATATATATATATATATATATATATATATATATATATATATATATATATATATATATATATATATATATATACAAAAAATGCAACAATATTATACAATATGTAGTGTTCCCTGCTTCATCTAAGGCAGTGGTTCTCAAAGTGGGGTCCGGGGACCCCCAGGGTCCTTGAGAGCGTTCCAGGGGGTCCCCAGCAAAATTGATTAATATAGCATCAAATCCACTTGAACCACTTTAACCTATTGGCTATTTTCCAAAAATCTTGTATGTGGGACCCTGGCACAAAATATTTTCAAATGTCCTCAGCCAAATACATAGTAATTTGGTGGTCCTTGACAAGAAAAAGCCACTGATCTAAGGGGTCCGTCGCCTGAAAAATGTTGCAGACCCCAGATGTACTCTTTATGCTGGATAGTTCTGCAGATTTCACATTCTGTCTAACAGGATTCCCAAGGATTGGTTTTAAAATTGATTGCAACTGCTTCTAGGTCCAGCTCTAGTTCAAGTAAAAATTTGAGGTGAAATATTGATTGCCCCACCAGGGAAACTTGGCTGGCTGGACTGTACAAACACTACATAAAAGAAAGACTGATAGAAATACCCTGTCACAGATAGGCTAAAACCGAACAATGGAAAGAGCAGCAGAAAGAATGACATGAAAAGTGAGCTCATGGTTTGCAGAGTATCCTTTACAGTTCTACAGGTTTGTGGCATGTGGGATCGATGCACATTTCATTCTTCAAACCTTAAAGCTACAGGATCGGTGGCTCTTGTTTAGCCATGGTGGCTAATGCTAACATAATGGAACTTGGCAACTGATCTGGACCAGAAGCTTCTCTGCAATGTTACCGCTGCACAGCCAGTGACATCCCTCTGGCTTTCTTTTCGCAGATATCCCAACGTCAACATCACCAACTTCACCACCAGCTGGAAAGACGGCATGGCCTTCAACGCCCTCATACACAAACACCGGTAAGCAGAGATGAATCGCCCAATCCACTCTTGCAGGTCCTGTCTCCATCAATGTAAACACGCACAAAACCTGCCTGCTCAATGTCTCTCGTCTTCATTCTCCACTCATCGTTCATCTCTTTCACTCTCTCTTTTTGTCTTGTCCTTTTGCGCTCTCTCTCTCTCTCTCTCTCTCTCTCTCTCTCTCTCTCTCTCTCTCTCTCTCTCTCTGTCTCCTATTTCCATTTCCATCTTTCTCCGTCTCTCCCAGGCCAGATCTAGTGGATTATAACAGTCTGAAGAAGTCCAACCCAACCCACAACCTCCAGAGCGCCTTCAACGTAGCGGAGCAGGGGCTTGGGGTGACCAAACTGCTGGACCCAGAAGGCAAGTTGACGGGTCTTCTTCTAGAACTTCTATTTATGAGCATAAACCCTGGAGTCCTGGGCTGGGTTACTGTGTTCACTGCTTTGGCTCTCAGTACTTGACTGACTGTCTGACTGAATGTTTGTTGTTGTGTTGTGCGTTTCTTGCAGATGTGTTCACAGAGAACCCTGATGAGAAGTCTATCATCACGTACGTTGTGGCGTTCTACCACTACTTCTCAAAGATGAAGCAACTTGCTGTTGAGGGCAAGAGAGTTGGCAAGGTGAATATACTGTATGTGTGCCAATGGTGCTACTGTATGTGTGTGCCTGCTGTCCACCATGTGTTCTGTTTGTGTTTGTGTGTGTGTGTGTGTGTGTGTGTGTGTGTGTGTGTGTGTGTGCATGTGCGTGTGCGTGTGCGCGTGCGTGTGCGTGTGCGTGTGCGTGTGTGCGTGTTTTGTACATGTGTTGCTACAGTATATGTACATGTCTGTGTAAATGCATTTTCTCCCGTGACTTTGTCTCATCTAACCGTTACATTTTAGGTTCTGGATCAGGCTATTGAGACTGAGAAGATGATAGACAAATATGAGACGCTGGCCTCAGATCTGCTCACGTGGATCGAGCAAACCATCATTGTGTTGAACAACCGGAAACTAGCCAACTCCCTGACAGGAGTCCAGCAGCAGCTACAGGCCTTCAACTCCTACCGCACTGTAGAGAAGCCACCCAAGTGAGTTCACACTAGACAGCAGTTAGTAGTAAGATAGTAATGCAAAATTGGGGTATTTTATAAAAATAATGTTTTCCCAAATTAGAAAGGGACAATTGGTGCTACAGTATCTGGTCCCCCAATTCAATTCAATTCAATTCAATTCAATTCAATTCAATTCAATTCAATTCAATTCAATTCAATTCAATTCAATTCCATTCCATTCCATTCCATTCCATTCCATTCCATTCAACCAAAATCTGTTATATTTAAGTTAGGATACATACATACAGTAGATACATACAGTAGATACATACAGTAGATACATACATACATACATACATACATACATACATACATACATACATACATACATACATACATACATACATACATACATACATATTTTTTATTCATGTCACCATTGATATTAATAACTACTGTAACTTTGGTGTAACTTTTACCTTTGTTTTATGACAGAGGTTTATGTGAGTTGTGCTGTTTTCCAGAATAAATAGAATGTTTTGTATTAGATTTCTCCTTGTCAGTTATGACATTGCTTTGTTTGAATTTCATTGTTCCCAGATTTCAGGAGAAGGGCAACCTGGAAGTGCTGCTATTCACCATCCAGAGTCGAATGCGGGCCAACAACCAGAGGGTCTACACCCCTAAAGAAGGAGCCTTGGTCGCAGATATCAACAGGGTGAGACTCCACACTGAGAAAACATAGAGTTCTTGTAAATAAATGAACTCTGCTTTAAAGGACGGCTTCACCCATCTTCAACCTATCTTCATATAATTGGTCCTCACTAATGCTCATGATAAAATGGTAAAAAAAATCTACTCGGTCTGTGTCTCAGAGGAGGGCTGTGGACACTTCAGAAGCCCGACTACCAGTGACATCATCATTAGGCAGGTTTTTTTTTTTAAACAATTCACATTCACAATTATTTATTTGTTGGATTAACGTAAGAACAATGGCTCCCATAATAGCATGCTAACTTTCCAGGAATAGAAAGCCTGCAGTTTCTATTATCTTTGATTCACCACCGATGATGTCACTGGTAGACGCGTTTCTGAACTGTCCACAGCCCTCCTCTGAGACACAGACCGGGTCGACAAAAATGGTACCATAAGGACTATTAGTGACCAATTTTCTGAATATAGGTAGAAAATGGGTGAAGTCGTCCTTTAACTACTTAAAGCCTAAGTTGACGGGGGTCCCCCAGGGGTCTATTGGTCCCCTCCTTTTCCCCCTCTAAAAACGAATTCCTATGCCTAAAATAGCCGATCCACAGCGAGTGGATCTAATTAACGTTGTGAGCTTGTAGATCTGCTATTTTTGCGGAATTGTTCGCTTATTATGCCCAGATTAGGGATGCTAAGGTTCATGTGGTTAAAAAAGAAAAGCAATTGTTGTATCCTATTCTGGAAAGTTAATATAGTCTCACAACTGAGAATTGAAGTCATACTGTGGAACATTCATTTTAAGAAGTATTGTTGGCGACTTCCTGGTCATTACAGCTTTGTCTATACAGAACCTGCCACACAAAAGGGAATGGTGCAGGGTCCTATTCTATACTATATTTACTATAGTTATTTTTGAGTAGTTGTCAGAAATTGTATTTATTAACTGTAAAATACATCAATAAATACATTTCCAGTGCCTACTTAAAAAAAATCATTTAGCCTACTGTATGTGGAATGGTTATTGTGGAAAAATATACCAGTAAAAGACTTTTGAAAAAGTTTCACAGTATACAGTATGACTTTAAAATAATGACAATTTTATGGTTTTGGACAAGCACCCCTGTCCCTCAAAATTCTTGTTTGAAACCCAGTCATATCATTCAATTGAATGGACAAAACAGAATAAACAATCCTGCGACAGCATTTAGCCCATGAAATAATTGAATGATAGTAATCCAACAATGTAAGTTTTTATAACAATATGCAGTTTTTGCCAAAAGTTACATACTGTAATAAGTAAGCAACATGATGAAAAACAAAGATGATACAATGTCCTATATAGTTCAGTTCAGGTCCATGGCGCTCGTACTGACAGGTTTAGGAGATACATTATGACTGGATCCTGATGGTTCTAAAAACAAAAAATCCCTCATGTTATTGTCAAGCATCTTTGATAAAAGCATCCACCAAAACAGTCCACAACTCTACTGAGACTTCCTGTGGGTTTGTTTTATGCACAGGGCTGGGAGCGTCTGGAGAGGGCGGAGCACGAGCGGGAGCGTGTCCTGAGGGACGAGCTGATCAGACAGGAGAAACTGGAGCAGATGGCCAGGCGGTTCGACAGGAAGGCTGCCATGAGAGAGACCTGGCTCCTGGAGAACCAGAGGCTTGTCGCTCAGGTACACAACAACAACACCACTATGATTTACATCACCAGTGGCATCAGTTAACCTAAGACCTGCTGAAATGAAAAAATATATTTTTCACACTTTTACAGCATATCTGTGGTCATAATGGGGACATAGTTAACAATAGATGAGTCTGTATATAAAAAGTCTCTGAAAGTCCAATTGTAATTACTTCCTGTCAAACAAAAACGTAATGCGAGATTACATGGGCAGGTTCTAACCAATTTCAGTTAATTGATTGATTGATTGAAACCTTTATTTCAGGGAAATCCATTGAGACCAGGGTCTCTTTTTCAATGGTGCCCTGTAGTGATGTGCGGGTCGGGTTTTTTCATGACCCGCCCCGCCCCGCCACGGAACCCAACCCGCTTCAACCCGCCCCGCGAACCCATATATAAATCTATGGCTCAA
The DNA here is from genome assembly GCF_963280865.1 of Gymnoscopelus braueri. NCBI lineage: Eukaryota > Metazoa > Chordata > Actinopteri > Myctophiformes > Myctophidae > Gymnoscopelus > Gymnoscopelus braueri. The sequence continues at coordinate 30,288,241 of NC_137621.1, read as the reverse complement.
CCCGCCCCGCGACCCGCGGTGGAAAAAAAAAGATAATCATCATCATAATAGCTCAGATTTATATAGCGCTCTTTTAACATTTTTTAAAAATGTACTTTTATTTTTTAACATTGTTTAACATATTCGCCTATAATGACATTATAGGGAAGCCGTCAAGTTACTGCGACAGTGATACGACAAAGTATACATTAAGCCTTTTGCAATTTTAATGTACTTAATGCACATTCCTTAGAGCAGTGACACGGGTTGAGTTCCAGGTTGCTACCTGTGCCGAAAGTCCTGGTCATTTCTCTTTGCACTGTTGAGTCAAAAATGTCTTAAAACTATAGAAATAATAAATATAGAAAGGACTTTTTCATTCATAGCAATGCTGTGCTGAAAATCATCAATTTTTGATTTGTGGGCGCCTCCATGACGTATTTGATATCCTTAAAAGAAAAAAGAAAAAAACTACAGAGCTCTACTGCATGCACAAAATCAGAGATGATTACATCCTTCCTCAAGAATTGTTATTTCATCCTCAAATTATATTTCAGAAGTAATTTAAATACAAAACATGCAAAACGCACCTGTACAGTTGTACATAACCTTGAAGAACAAATTATTTGATCATCAGTTTATCTTGTCTGTTAACAACAAACCCTTTGCATTAAAAGTCATTCAGATGTCCTCTCCACCCTCTTAATTCTTCTCCTCAGGATAACTTTGGCTATGACCTACCGGCTGTAGAAGCAGCAAAGAAGAAGCATGACGCTATAGAGACGGACATCGCCGCGTACGAGGAGCGCGTCCAGGCACTAGTGGCCATCTCTAAGGAGCTGGAGTCTGAACGGTACCACGACGCCAAGCGCATTGACGTGCGCAAAGACAACGTCCTGCGCCTGTGGGACTACCTGCAGGAGCTGTTGAAGGCCCGCAGGGCACGCCTGGAGAAAAACCTCACACTGCAGAGGATCTTTCAGGAGATGTTGTACATCATTAGCTGGATGGATGACATGAAGGTATGGAGGGAGATAATGTATATTAACCAGCATTACTACTACAACTACTACTAATAATAATAATAATCTATTGGTATAGCCCAGTGGTGTCCAAACTTTTTTCAAAGGGGGCCAAATTAGACAATATGAAAACACCCAAGGGCCGCGCGTGCACGAAAAATATAGGTGATAATATATCGGTTATAGGTGGATTTTGGGCGAAAATGTACGGTTTTCAGGCGGATTTTGACGTTTCTGGGCGTTTTATTGTTACTTTATTTCGGTTTTACGGTTAAACAAGAGCTAGAGAAGGTCCTGCCATCCTGAGGCGAAGAAGGAAAATGCAACTTTCACTTTTATAAATCTTTTAATTTTTTTGAAGGTGCAGGCGGGCCGTTCATAATACAATTTAGGAATGAAGCCACGGGCCGTATAAAATTTGTCCGCGGGCCGGACTTTGGACACCACTGGTATAGCCCATTTGAAAATGTAATTAAAAGGTGCTGAACAAGAGAAAAGCCAAACAGATACAAATAAATCATTAATGTTGTCATTTTCATGTTAGACGTTCAGCTGATGGTTTTTACCCAGGCAGGTTCAGACATTTTGACGGGGCACATTGCAGTTGCAGGGATCAACTCTGTCACATTTGCGTTACTGTCTCTATTCTCTAACCACCTGGCCAACCTGCTAAAGCCATAAATGTGCATCTCTTTTGTATTTTCACAACAAGCTATTTTCATTATATTGTAGTAGTATATTTTTTTCAACATAGCATGTGAGCCCAAGAAAACAAAACCATAATGTTTGTAGATTTTATAATCAGATCTGTAACCACTTGATTTAAACACTCCTCCTTACAGCAATATCACTACAGGCATGTATCATTACAATCACTACCTATCTACTGTATGCTGGACACTGTGCTGATCGATGCTCCGTACGCAGCATCAACCTTATTGCTGCTTGAATGTACATAGTTAAAAGAATGGTGAATGGCTATATGTAAAGTGATTTGTCCCTACTCCTGTATACTGTATCATAAAACATGCTCTTTCACTGTATAGTAAGTGAATGAATGCTGTCCTTGTACCGTTTGTGTCAGCATGAACTTCAAAACCTACACTGTGAAACTGAATGAGATGTTAATAACTCTCAGCACTAAAGGTTACTGCACACTTATAGCATCTAAAGTGATTAAAGCCACTCTGACACACCTTTTGTTTCTCCCCACAGGCTCGCCTGCTGTCTCCTGACTTCGGAAAGCACTTGTTAGAAGTTGAGGACCTGCTACAGAAACATGCCCTAGTAGAAAATGACATTGCCCTACAGGCAGAAAGGGTAGAAAATGCCAATGCTGCAGCACTGAGATTTGCCAATGGAGACGCATTAAGTAAGTGTAAATATTAATAATATTTTACCTTTAAAAGATTTATTTTTTGCTTTTTTATTACGTAGTAATAATAATAATAATACATCAAACTTATATAGCGCTTTTCTTAGTACCCAAAGTCGCTTTACAAAACAAATAAAAATAAACAAAAGTAGTAGAAGATTGTAGAGAGACAGGAAACCAATGTCAAAGAGAACGTATACATGTGAAACATGACTGGAGTTGGAACTCGAGTCCTCACATGGAGCGTGTGATCCATGAGCCACATGCCCCCCCCCCCCCCCCCATAATATTCCACCTTTATGTTTTAACTGGATCCTAAACTCTGGGCCAGGGTGATGTAAAATGGATTGAGAGCCTGTCTCTCATTGGGCATTACATTTCAAAGTAATAATGTCTTCAAATGCCAGCTAAGAATTAAGACTACCAGGTAAAAACATTTGTCACTTGGGCTGAAGAAATCTCCCAAAACAAAATACAAAAAAAACAATCAACAAAAATCACCACATCATTAGCAGGATAATGTCCTGGCATGCATTGTACTGGTGGAGTAACCTAAGAAATAGCTTAAGCCTTTAACAAAACTATAAAAAATGTTACTCAGTGAGTGAAGTGAAGATAATTATAATCTTTCACTTTCAGGCTACAAGCCCTGTGACCCCCAGGTGATCCGCGACCGAGTCCAGCACTTGGACCTGTGCTACAAGGAGCTGTGCTCGCTGGCAGCCCAGCGCAGGGCCCGTCTGGAGCAGTCACGGCGCTTCTGGAACTTCCTGTGGGAGATGGCGGAGCTGGAGGGCTGGATTAAGGAGAAGGAGCACATCTTCTCCACCCTGGACTATGGCAAGGACCTGACCAGTGTGCTTATCCTCCAGAGCAAGCACAGCGCCTTTGAGGACGAGCTGGGGGCTCGACGCGCTCACCTCCAGGAGGTCATGGACGAGGGCGACAAGATGATCCAGGCCAAGCACTTTGGCTCCCCCAAGGTCCAGGAGCGCATGGACGACGTCAGGCGGCAATGGGAGCAGCTAGAGGAGCTGGCGGCGTTCCGGAGGCAGAACCTCCAGGACACCCAAAGGTTCTTCCAGTTCCAGGGAGACGCGGATGACCTCAAGGCCTGGTTGGTGGACGCCAAGAGGATGATGAGTAGCGAGGACGTGGGCCACGACGAGTACACCACCCATCGGCTTCTGAAGAAGCACAACGACCTCAAGAACGAGGCGGTCAAGAACGGAGCCACCATCGATGCCTTGGTGAAGCAGGCCAACGCGCTGCCGGAGGAGCTCCGCAACACCCCGGACATCCAGAGACGCCTGAAGGATATTAGGGACTTGTACATGGAGCTCATGTCTCTGGCTGACCTGAGACATAAAAAGCTGGATGACGCCATGGCCCTGTACACCATCTTCAGTGAGACAGACGCCTGTGAGTTGTGGATGGGTCAGAAGGAGACGTGGCTGGTTGGCCTGGACGTGCCTAAGAACTTGGAGGACTTGGAAGTTGTACAGAATAGGTATGTGGAAATAGGCTACATGATATGTATCACATCTATCTCTCTATCCCAAAGATTTTTTTCTGGTTTGTTTTAGTCATCTCAGGTCTCAGGTGGGTGGGGTTTGTCACAAAATCATTGCAGTCCCAGTCCGGTCATGAAATGTAATAAAGTTGCCTGACATTATGAATGACTATAATGCCATAACCGCACCCATCTTAATCTCGTATTCAGGCTAAAACGAACATTAATTATTCTTATGAATACTAGTTTGGCTAAGAGCTGGTGTACATGCGACTGTTCATGACGTATGTATGAGTTTGCATTGCGCATTTGTTGTAGCTAATGATTGTTTATTCATAGGTTGAGCATTCTAGCTCAAGAGATGGTGGGTGTCCAGTCACGGGTTGATGATGTCAATAAAGCTGTAAAACAGCTTGAGGACAGCAGACACCCACAAATAAAAGAGGTCAAGGAATGTCAGATGCGCCTGAATAAGAGGTGAGTTTTCTACAGTATTTTGGATTTTTGGAACGACAATGATTCCAGAGGATGGGATAAGAACGTGAAAAGGACAAACAAAGAGCTCAAGAAGCCTAGCGTTTCAATTTACAGTTTAGTCCACAGAAATGATCTCAGTTAATCTTACAAAGGGTGATGTCCTCTAATTTCTTATCTATAGATTATGTGCAATAATTTGATAATATCTGCATTTTTGCATACAATTCAGTAGGTTATTCTATAGAATAACCAGTAAAAATCAATAACACTCTCAGTTACATTGCATCTGAGTGATCAATCTTCTCTGTTTCAGGTGGGAGGCCTTCAAGGCAATGGTGGAGGACAAGAGAATGAAAGTGGATTCTGCTGTAAGCCTGCACAACTACAGACTTGAGTGCGATGAGACAGAGGCCTGGATCAAAGAAAAGACGACGCTGATCGAGTCCACGCAGGACCTGGGCAATGACCTGGCAGCAGTCATGACCATCCAGAGGAAACTGTTTGGCATAGAGAGAGACCTGGCCGCCATCGACTCTAAAATGACCTTCTTGAGAAGAGAGGCAGACCAGCTCGCCAAGGACCACCCAGAGAACGTGGACGACATCCTGGCCCGCAGGGGAGAGCTGGATGAGGCCTGGAATACTCTGAAGAAGACCCTGAAGGACAGAGAGGACTCCCTGGGCGAGGTCAGCAAGCTGCAGACCTTCCTCCAGGACATGGATGATCTGGAGTCCTGGCTCTTCAAGGCCCAGAAGGCCGTGGCCTCGGAAGAACTGCCCACTACACTGCAGGATGCAGAGCAGCAGCTGAGTCTCCATGACGCAGTGCGTGAAGACATTAACAACCACGAGGAGGACTTCCTCCGCGTGAAGGACACTGGTGCCCAGGTCATTCAGGGTCAGGAGGACGACCCTCAGTACCAGCAGCTGGAGAAGAGGCTTCAGGGTCTGGACCGTGGCTGGGATGAGCTCCAGAAGTTGTGGGACAGTCACAAGAACCTCTTGGACCAGGGTCTGGGCTTCCAGCAGTTCATGAGGGATGCCAAGGCTGCAGAAGCCATTCTCAACAACCAGGTAAATATAATAATACCCTCTGGATACTCACCATGACCTGTCTCTAAGTCTGTGTTTCTGTGTGTCCAGGGATAATAATCACAAATCACAAGACCGATCAGCGACAAATTAGTTTTGCACGCTGCCATTAGGCCATGGAAGTAAATCCCCCCTGGTAACACTTGCTATGCATCCCATGTCTTCAATGTGTTATAAACATACTTATAATGCATAGTAATATACTTATAACACTGTATAATGACATTTATAAGCACTCATTAGTACTCATAATGCAATCATAACACATTATAAAGCCTCTTATAATGACACTCCCGATGCATCTAATGTTAATTCTCATAGTGGTAAGACATTGTAATCATTTTATAATGCTTTATAATCACTCTTATAATGTATTATAATCACTCTTAAAATGCATCATACTGTCATTATAAGTGGTCATTTGTTGTTTCAAGAAAAATATTAAATCTATGCAAGATTATATTATGAGACAATTTTAATACTTTCATGCTTTATAATGTTTCATGATTATTGTTGTAAAGAATTAGCATTATTTCTGAGTTCTTATAACTATAATTATAAGCAGAGATTATAATGCGTTATAAGTATGTTCATAAACGCATCATAGACGGGATGCATAATATCTAACTTTAATTTTTCCCGTGGAATTCAAAGGAGGTCCAGCTGAAACCTTGCCCAAACATGGAGTCATATGTCACAGATATGTCATACAGTAGTTCACGGACGTAATTGACTGACCACACAAAGTCCAAGATCTGCATAGGAGCCACGACATTATTAGATCATGTCTTGTTGAAATATGACTTTAGAAGGCCTTTATTCTATTGCTTTGATGTTTGAACTGGATGGTAAACAAGAAGGTAAACAAGACGATACACTGCATAATTATTGTTGATTACAATGTTGGCTACAGCCTCTGTCAGCAAGTACAGCCTGAACAACATCACACAGTCCAATACTTGGTAAAAGAATGCGATATGAAAGAATGTTGCGCGGTCATTTACCACACTGCAGTTCTTTCAAATAATATTGTGTTTTCCAGTGGCGGAAAGTACAAATTTACTTTTGCACTGTACTTAAGTACAATTTCGAGGTATATATATGTACTTTACTTTAGTTTTTCCAATTTCCAATACTTTTACGTCTACTCCACTACATCTCAGAGGCAAATATTGTACTCCACTACAATTATTTGAAAACTTTAGTTACCAGCTACTTTGTAGATTTTTACAAAACATACATTAACCATTTCAGCCCTATATACATTTCGACCATTTGAAAATAGCCGATCTACAAGCTCACAATGCGTCGCGATGCGACGCATTGTGAGCTTGTAGATCTGCTATTTTCAAATGATCTTTTTTACACATTTTATTTGAAAACTGTGAAATGGTACAGTCTGCATAATGAGTACTTTCTACATTTGGTACTTTAAGTACCTTTTGATACCAATACTTTTGTACTTTTACTCTAGTAAATTTAGAATTACGTACTTTTCACTTGTGTTTTCAACCCCATTCAAGAGGAGCGCTTTGCAGCTCCCTCCACTGTTCAACACCCCAAGACATGCTGCTGTCTGTGTTTCAGGAGTACACTCTAGCCCACATAGACCAACCTGACACCCTGGATGGAGCTGAGATGGCTCTAAAGAAGCACGAGGACTTTGTGAGCACCATGGAGGCCAACGAGGAGAAGATTGAGAGCACGCTACAGGGAGGACAGCGGCTGCTGGACAGTGGGAACCTGAACTCTGGGAAAGTTCAAGACAAAATGGACTCCATCCGAGACAGGTCTGTCACGAGTTTTTATTCATCACATTGGATACTAAATGGCTTTGAGGGAGAGAAAAAACTAAGTGTGGTCAATTTGAATTTGAATTTGAATGTGTTTATATACAGTCTGATATACAGCTGAACCTGTTAGTACTCTTGGCTACTAGTCTCATATTGGACTTGGTCTTCTTGACCAGCAGTGTTGGTGAAGTTACTTAAAATGTAACTCATTCATTACGTGTTCAATTAAAGGGAATAAGGTATTAGCTCTAGTAAATATTTTTCTTTCATAAACACCCTCAAACAAAGCACAAAATGACTAGGCATATAGAGCTAAATAAAATAGAGACAAATGTCACAATTATAATAATATAATTGGTTTTAAAATTATATTTTCCAGCCTATTTCAACCCAATTATAAAACACAAATAATTAGGGATTAGTAGACACATTTGTCTGCATGATTTGTCTGCAAATGAGTCTGCATTTGTGTACATGAATTCATTGCAAGCTTAAAAATCTATGAATAACAGAATATCTGAACTATAATAATAATAATACATTACAGTATGTAAAAGTAATGCATTGTATTTGTTTTTATGGCATGGCTTTGCATGACACTAGCAGTCTGCAAGAGAGAGAGAGTGTGTGTGTGTGTGCGTGTGCGTGCGTGCGTGCGTGCGTGCGTGCGTGCGTGCGTGCGTGCGTGCGTGCGTGCGTGCGTGCGTGCGTGCGTGCGTGCGTGCGTGCGTGCGTGCGTGCGTGCGTGCGTGCGTGCGTGCGTGCGTGCGGAGCAAATCTCACAAACCACTAGACCGATCAGTGTCATATTTCCCGTGCACACTGCATATAGGCCACAGAAGCACCACAGATTTTTGCTCATGAAAGTTAAATTATGTAATGGTTACCTGAACACTGGTTTTGACTGCCTTTGTACTTGATCTCAAGGTCTTGGTCTCATCTTGGCCTTTACTGGGTTGGGCTTGACGACAAACAAATCAAAACATGAAAATACTCACACTCTCTCTGTTACCTGCTTCCTCATATCGAGTCTACTTACTTAGGGCTGTTTTAACAGTTTTACTTGTTTCTTTTGTTTCTCTAATTATCCACATAACATCTGAGCTGAACTTTTGTGGAGAAAAGTTAGCTATACCCCAAACGTATTTCAGTCAATGTTAATTACTCACTTTCTTGTTTACCCCAAAACACTGAGACAGCTTTTTAAGTACTGCATCATTAGTGTCAATTGAAACCAGAGGCAGAACAAACCAAATGTGTTTGGACATTTGTAGTCTACTACTGTATTTGATTTCTGTAAATACCCAAATAGCCAAGATATGCAGGTTCTAATGAGGAAAAGTTAGGTACTCCTCACACACTCTTAAACCATTGTTAATGATGCTAGCTCAGCCAGCAACCAGTCATCCTTAACACCCGCACTCCGGGTGGCAGATGCAGAATGTGTTATAAGGTTTTTTTGTGCCAACTATTCCACATCACCTGAACTTCTTATGAGCAAAAGTTCTCTATTCCTCTTAAAAACTTAGTATTCCCCTTACAAACTTAGCTATGTTGGTGTTAACCAAGGCAGCTAAGCCCACTACCAGTGAGGCAGCTTTCTATACGCAGCATCATTACTGTCAATGGTAGGCTGTGGAGAGGGCCCAGGTACTCCCATTAATTCCCGCCATCCGGACTGGGAGACAGACGCCGGCAATGATGGTTATTGATCTCAAAGAGAGGGAGCTACTTTTCACTCTGCAGCAGAAAGCTGCCTAAGAGGGCTGATTTGGCTAACTGTGTCAGGTATTTCTCTGTGTTTCTCTGAGCAGGGAGAGGCTCGGTGCTACTGTACAATGCATGGGATTTATGGATTTACTTCTGATGGTCGAAACCATCAATTTTTATGGCACAGGAGAACGATGGTCTGAGTAAAAGTCAGTGGAAAGAGGGAGAGATGGGCTGTATTGTGTGAGCTATATTGATGATGCTGTTTCTTTTTGTGTGTATGCCTGTGTGTGTTTGACTTGCAGACATAACAGTAATAAAGACAGAGCCAAGGAAGTGTCAGAGAAGCTCAAAGATAACCGTGATCTTCAGCACTTCCTGCAAAACACTCAAGATGTGAGTTCACAGTCTATTTGCATTTAAGGTGTAATGCCATGCATTGTGTATACCAGTGTATAGTTATTTACTGAGATGTATGCCTGTCTGTCTGTCTGTCTGTCTGTCTGTCTGTCTGTCTGTCTGTCTGTCTGTCTGTCTGTCTGTCTGTCTGTCTGTCTGTCTGTCTGTCTGTCTGTGTGCATGCATGCGTGCGTGCATGCGTGCGTGCGTGCGTGCGTGTCTGTCTATCTATCTATCATTTTGCTAAGTGGTACAGTAGGTGCTCGATTTGTAACTTAGAAGAGCTGGGCTTGAGTCAATTTCATACAATGTAATTTGTCTCTCCATGGTGCAGCTGACTCTGTGGATCAATGAGAAGATGCTGACAGCTCAGGACACCTCGTACGACGAGGCCAGGAACCTCCACACCAAGTGGCTCAAACACCAAGCCTTCATGGCTGAACTGGCCTCCAACAAGGACTGGCTCAACAAAATAGATCAGGTCAATGGAAAGTGTGTGTGTGTGTGTGTGTGTGTGTGTGTGTGTGTGTGTGTGTGTGTGTGTGTGTGTGTGTGTGTGTGTGTGTGTGTGTGTGTGTGTGTGTGTGTGTGTGTGTGTGTGTGTGTGTGTGTGTGTGTGTGCATACTGTTGGTATTATGACTCTGTATTATCAAAAACATAAATTAGAGGTGATTGCATCTTTTCATTCTAATGGAAACAGGGTCTTTTGCCAGAGTACGGGAAACATGTCCTCTGCATTTAACCCATCCTAACTATTGGCATGCCAATGAGAAATTACACCCCTTCACCCATTGAGAAGTGGAATTTGAAGTTGACTTGACTTACTTGCGCTGATGGTGTGCTTACAGCCATAATAAAAGCAAAGCAATTCTACATAAAAACAAGGCTAAAGGTCCTTACACACCGGGGGCGATTTTTTCATGTGAATAATACGTTTTTTTTTAAACCTTATAAAGTCAATGCAAGCTTCCACCTCAGTTTCGCGGAGCGAAAAGGCGTCTTTTATTTATTCGGGCCGAGTCCGAATTTTTCGTATATTCGCATAATCGTCGGTGTGTAATGACCTTAAGAGTCTAAAAGCCCAGCTAGCAGCCCCTAGAGTAGATGCTTCTCATTGCACCCAACTAGGCAGTGGCCATAGGGTGGCATTAGAGGATACAGAAGATCATTGGGGTCACTCATTTATGGTATAATCCAGGCAGCATGAATGCACTCACCAAGTTTCATAACAATCTTCCCTTTATTTTGAGATAATTAACAAGTTCAAGTTCAAACTTGCAGGAAATATCCTGGAGTCACCAAAATAAGCAGGGTTCTTCCGTGCTTAGCACACAATTTCAAACTTGCAGGAAAGGCCATGGGTTCACTAAAATCAATAGGATTCTTCTGTGCTGAGCACAATGGTAATCTGCCTATTCGATTTTGAGATATTGTGTGCACATGTAAATTTTGGCTAAGAGCAAAGGCCTTTAGGGCAGGGGTCTTCAACCTTTTCAGGCCAGGGACCCCCAAACTGATGGGGAGATCAGCAGGGACCCCCTACCTCGTAGGGTAGGGGGGGCTACTACATATATTGTATATTTATGTATAAAATTGTGTTTTATATTGCCTGCTCCTACGCACCTGCCCCAGTAGGTGTGCAAAATAAAAATTCTCTACAAAATATGTATAAACATACCATGTTATTGTGCATTGTGCCTCCATTTATCTGTTTGCTATGGATTCATGTTATGTTTAAAGACAATTTGACATTTGGGGGAAAAACGAGTTTTTTTTTTTTTTTTTTCAAACAAAAATATTGTTTAATCAAACAACAATTTCGCGGACCCCCTGCAGTACCTCCGCGGACCCCCTAGGGGTCGCGGACCCCCTGTTGAAGACCTCTGCTTTAGGGTATATAATTCAGTGCAGGTCTTCCTCGCGAAAGCATGGATGCACTCAGCAAGTTTCATGGGCAATCCACCCATTAAATCTTGAGATACTTTGTGTCCAATTGGGAATTTTGGCTTCATGGAGGCGCTAGAGCAAAGGCCATTAGGTAACCAAAATTAGCACAGGCCTTCTTCTTGGGTTGCACAGAAAATTCCATGGCATTTCAGCTAGTAGTTTTCGAGACATGTTGTTTGAGATCAAAGTTGCGGATGGACAGACAGACAGACAGACAGACAGACCAACTGACTAACATGGTTAGGGCTAGCAGGGCATTAGGCTACATCTTTTCATTCTAATGGAAACGGGGTCTTTTTGTCACAGTACTTTGGCACTTACAGTGTCAAAGTACGGGAAACATGTCCTCTGCATTTAACCCATCCTAACTATTGGCATGCCAATGAGAAATTACACCCCTTCACCCATTGAGAAGTGGAATTTGAACCATTATTTTTGTTCTCCTCCATACAGGAGGGTCAGGAGCTGATAGAGTCCAAGCCCGAGTTTGAGCCCATTGTTATGGAACGTCTGGCCAAGCTGCATGAGCTATGGGATAAACTGGAGTCCACCACCCAGGAGAAGGCACGCTTGCTGTTTGATGCCAACCGCTCTGAGCTGTTCGACCAGAGCCTGGCCGACATGAAAAAGTGGCTGAAAGAACTGAAACAGCAGCTACAAGGTGGCGATGAGGAAGTCAAAGACCTGACCAACGCCAACATCCTTCTTAAGAAGCACCAGGTGTGTGGGTGACACGCACGTGAGGGATTCTGTTGTACTTACTACTATCTGTATTTCACTTTTCACTTTCCTTAACTTGAGTTTTAGGTTGTGTCTGAAACACAACAATACTGTATGAAATCACACCTTCTCATATCTTCCATAAGAATGCTGTTTCAGCCTGGTGCTGCTTATCAGAGTTGGACGCTTAGATAGATAGATAGATAGATAGATAGATAGATAGATTTTTTTTGTGTGACTACTGACTAAAACTCTTTCTCACATTGTTTTCAGATGTGAGAGGGTGTCAGACTTCAGTGTGTTCAAAGTCTTCTAGTGTATGGTAGATGTGAGGGAGTGTCAGACTTTTGTATTTTAAAAGTATTTTCTAGTGTGTGGTAGGAATTAGACTCGACTCAACTAAAGTTGCAAAGCGAAATCAGGCCTTGCGGCTTGATGAGACTTCACTGCATTGAGACTTAACTGCTTTAAGACCTGACCCAACTTGAGACTTGAAAGCAAAAACATGATCAGATTTGACACAGCAAAGCCCTAGAACAATAGATTATTCAAAGAACAAAGTGACTTTAAAAAGTTTAAAAGTATTACTATTACAGCCTACTGTAATTTAGCCTTCTGCTTTGTGCACAGTTCTGCCATTCTGTAGCGTTTGGTTCGAGTAACCTTGGTTACTGGTTGGGCATTTCCAAACTGGCATGGATATTCGATTATGGGTATGGGTATGGGTTAGGTTAGGGTTAGGGTTAGAGCTGGGCAGAGCTGTAGACTTGAGAATTGAGTTGGACTTAGGTCGAAGATATTGTGACCTATGACTTGACTTACCTACCCCCATTACCCCAGCTGGTGCATAGCGCAGCAGCAGTCCTCCACTTAATTTTGTCTTTGTAACTTGACTTGGACTTATAGTAAGTCACAAAGATTGTGACTTGTGACCTGACTTGGACTTATCTCGAATGACTTGTGACCTGACTTGAACTCGTCTCAAATGACTTACTACAATGTACTGTATGTAATCACTCTAAGTAAAGGTTTATACAGTAGTAGCTGAAAAATGTGCGCCTACTCCATTTAACCAAAAAATACATATACTTTCTGTGAAGTCGGATTACCACTCATTACATCTTTATTATTCAAATATTTGTATAGATTTTTTTCTAAAAGGTACACATACAAACAACTACAAGACACCACAGATACTAGTACTCAATACCAATGAAACAAATACACATACCATCCAATTACTAATTGACCGAAAATGCAAGGACATTTTAGTACAATACATTGGCATGAAAATTAATTATTAATTAATAATATTAATATCACAAAATTAAAGTAAATCCACTCGCTACATCTTTGATTGCATTCATCATCTTCCCTATAATCACCTCCTCAATCTTCACCCTCCCATGTCAGATGACAGAGAACCAGGTGCGGGACCGGGCAAGAGAGCTGGAGGAGCTCCAGGAGGCTGTGGAGAAGCACGGTGGAGTCAGGGAGGACCAGCCCGAGCTGGAGGCCGAGCAACAGGCCATCCAGGCGGAGTTCCAGCAGCTGCTGACTCCCTTGGCAATGCGCAAGGGCAAGCTGGAGGCAGCTAAGGCTGTCCATCAGTTCTACAGAGACCTGGCTGATGAGATGGTGAGGACGGATCTGCTATTTTACAGTGGTGGAAAAGTAGCTAAGTACATTTACTCAAGTACTGTACTTTTTTTGTACAATTTTGAGGTATTTTCACTTTACTGGAGCATTTCCCATTTTAAATACTTTTACTTCTACTCCACTACATCTCAGAGGAAAATATTGAACTTTTACTCCACTACATTTATTTGAAAACTTTAGTTACTAGTTACTTTGCAGATATAAATGATTACATTATAAAACATATATTAACCACTTTAGCCCTATTTTATACCTAGGCTATTTGAAAATAGCCGATCTACAAGCTCACAACGCGTCGCATCGCAACGCGTTGTGAGCTTGTAGATCTGCTATTTTCAAACATTTTGGTACTTTAAGTACATTTGGATACCAATACTCTTGTACTTTTACTCATTTTGAATTCCGGACTTTTACTTATAACAGAGTACTTCTACAGTGCAGTATTGATACTTTTACTTAAGTCAAACATTTGAGTACTTTTCCCACCACTGTCTGCTAATGAAGAGCATAACACCATGAAAACACCTGCCTCGTGCGAATTGATTTTAGATGAAGGGGATGAGAGATGGGTTAAAGACGAAGACTACTGAGGCATGGACCGGGCAAATGCGGGGGACGCTCAGTTTTGGAAAGAATATTTTGGAATGTAGGACTGCTTAATTAAAGATGCTGGTTTTAACAGTTTTGTCCCTGTTTCTGTTCTGTTTCTCTCTCTCTCTCTCTCTCTCTCTCTCTCTCTCTCTGTCTCTTCTCTGTCACTCTACCTACCTGTCTCTCAGCTCTGGATAGAGGAGAGGATGCCACTGGCCACGTCAGAGGAGCATGGCCACAATCTTCAAACAGTCCAAATGCTGTTGAAAAAGAACCAGGTGACTAATTCCAATCACACAGTGGGAGTTCTCTCTTTGGCTTTGTTTCTATGGTGATGAAGTGCTGAAATCAAAGGCAATCAAGGAGCCGGCAACCGAGCCTCAGATGACAAGACAGCTGGCAGCTAGATATGATTCACAGATGTCATCCAAACAAGGAGACTATTTATGTACCTTATGCTACAAGTTGATATAAGACGCATTTTAAATGGTGGTTAAAGTTAGTTTACTATCCTCAAGCAAACTCCCCCCCCCCAAAAAAAACAATAGTTTGGTATACTATTGTAAAACTATTGGGGCTATTACATTGTGTATGTGCATACACTATTCATATGCACTTCTGACCGATCTTGTTCTGTCCTCGTCACCCGTTAGACATTACAGAGGGAGATCGAGGGCCACCAGCCCCGCGTTGACGAGGTCCTGGAGCGGGGGAGGAGGATGGCACCCGCGGCCGAGGAGGAGGGCAGGCCGGAGGCTGAGCGCATCGCAGACCAGGTGAAGGACCTGGAGGAGGCCTGGTCACGGCTGCAGGACGAGAACGCCAAGCGCAGGGAGAGGCTGACCGGCTCAGACACGGTGCAGCAGTACTACAACGACGCAGACGACGCCGAGGCCTGGATAGGAGAGCAGGAACTGTACATGATCACGGACGAGAAGGCCAAGGTATGGGGCGCACAGCATGCATGTGGGGGCTACATTCACAGAGCGGGAGACTGGGAAGTGCAGATTACTGTATTTCAGGCTCTTATTGCACGTCGTTCATGGCTGGGTGGTGGCAGGCTTGTGACGTTCAAATGATGCATTTTCAGCCTCCACTACTAGCTGGACGCCTCGGGGGGTTGTGTGTGAAGTCATGCACAGCTCATTGATTTCAGTGGAATAATTATTTTTTCATTCTTTGAGTTGCTTGGAGTGTAGATTCAAGTGTCAAGCGGCAGGTGCATGGAGCATGAACAAACAAGCTGTCATACACAAAGTTTTGGAAACCGTGACCATGAAACCATGACCTTAAGTGTTAGAAAAGAGGCATCAAAGGAAACTTTGTGCCGGGGGCAGAGGGGAGCACAGCATAATGTTTATGGATCAGAACAAAGATCTGAGGATGAAAGACAGCAGTGTATGTATGCTAACTATGAGTTAGGAAAGTATAATGGGTTGAGACACTATTCTGCTTTATCTATGTGTGAGAAAAAGACAAATAGAAAATTTTTTAAAGCCAGCAACTAAACGTAGACTAAATCAAAGAGTCAAAGTGAAGTAGCATAAGTCAGAGCAAGAAAACAAGCAAAGTAACCTTAACTTTAAAGGCCAAATTATAATTACAGCGTCCGCGTAGCCACAACTTAAGGGTACGCTAGCATCGCATGACGTACATTTCTTCACCAGCTCATGTCCGCGCATGTACAAGTACATGTCTGATTGTACATGTGCTAGAACAGAAACATGGATACTCTGCTTGAGGTGAGGTTGTGTGGGGAGACCTGTCACTATCCATATCTTTATAACTTGTTATTAAGATAAAGAGATTAAAGTGTGAGAAGCCAGAAGTGGAAGTATCTGTGAGACGCATTTTTTAAACACATGCGCGTCTGCAGACAAATTGTAATTTAAACAGAACTACGTATTGTACGTGTCCGCTGTCCACGGACCCTGCTGCTACGCAGACATGGCAAATATAATCAGGCCTCACTGTAAGTGTGAGAGACGGCAAAGTAGCCTGAACCACTCAGGGCAGCAGGTGCAGATGCTACGATGTAGCATGGGAAAATTGAATTTGTTTGGATCATTAACCCTAAACAAGGCGTGTGTTGTTGTGCCAAGAACAAGCAGGATTGCATGCATTAGCATAATTACACTGGCACATTTTTCTTCATTCTAAACTGTTTTGCTGCCCACACAGCCAGGTTAAACTTTGAGAGCTCACCCAAAGTGTCTCATTAGGTCTTGGAGAGTTCACAGTTTTCGTTCGTCTGTCTCATCCTACACCCCCTGCTCGCTCTGGCCTCCTTCTCTTCCTACTTTTCCCATATGCTTCTCTTCTTTTTCTCTTTCTCTGCCTCTTTCCCCTTTCCCCCCCCCCCCCCATCATCTCGCCTTCGCCTCTCTCCTTGTCCTCAAACCACCTCTGCTCCCTTTGATCTCTCCAGGATGAGCAGAGCGCCATGCTGATGTTGAAGCGTCACCTGATCATGAAGCAGGCGGTGGATGACTACGCTGACTCCATGCAAAAGTTGGCTTATCGCGCCCAGAAGATGCTGTCTGACGACCATCCTGACGGGTGAGTGCTTTGGTGTTTCAGCCACTCATTTTGACACGCTTTTCTCTATGCCCGTCCTATTATTCAATCCCCCACTCCTTTCTCTCCTTTCTTCTTACCATCCCCCATTATCTTCCTTCCCTTTCTTTCCCTCACTGCTCCCTTCCTTCCTACACTCCTACTGTATCTTGCTACCTTCCTTACTTCCGTCCTCCCTTCTTTGTCTTCTTCTTTCCTTCTCTCTCTCCCTGCCCCTCCACAGTGAGGCCATCATCAGGCGTCAAGGCCAGGTAGACAAACAGTACGCCGGGCTGAAGGAGTTGGCGGAGGACCGCAGGAAGAAGTTGGACCACACCTACCATCACTTCCTGCTGAGCCGCGAGGTGGAGGACCTGGAGCTGTGGATCTCACAGAGGGACGTGGTGGCCTCCTCCCAGGAGATGGGCCAGGACCTGGACCATGTCACGGTGAGACGGTGTGGGACAGACAGACAGACAGACAGACAGACAGACAGACAGACAGACAGACAGACAGACAGACAGACAGACAGACAGACAGACAGACAGACAGGCATGCACATGAACATACAAACAGTACATGCATACAGGGACACACTCACATAACAGTGGTATCACATTATGGTGCACTAGTGCAGTGATTTCTAGTCACCAAAAGTTTCTTTGCAAAGGTGCACAGTGCATTATGCAGGAAGAAAAAAAATATTAAAATGTTAACCTACATACATCTAATCTATTTTAAATGTCATGCATCCGTTTGCTGAAATGACTTATCTCTTCTTTCCCCTTCAAACCGGCACAGCTTCTGAGGGACAAGTTCCGGGAGTTTGCTCGGGAGACTGGGATGGCCGGTCAGGAGCGCGTGGACTTTGTCAACCAGACCATAGACGAGCTGATCGAGGCGGGACACACCGAAGCGGCGACCATGGCCGAGTGGAAGGACAGCATCAATGAGAGCTGGGCCGACCTCCTGGAGCTCATCGACACCCGAGCTCAGCTCCTCACCGCCTCCTACGACCTGCTCAAGTACGGCCGGCTCAACCACTGTAATGGGCCTTGTGGGATTGACCGATATAATACTGATGAAGTCAAGTGCATGCATAAAGATTCTGGGTTAATCCAGAAGGAGTTACACAGTGATATCAAGCGAGGTAACACAGTGATAGCAAGCTAGCCAGAGTGATACTGATGTTTGGAAGGTTTGTGTTTGTGGGTGGGTAAAATTTCGATCCACAAGCCTCAAGGCTCAAGGTTATCTTTATAGTCCTGATAGGGGAAAAAAAAATTGTAGATTAGAATGACTCAGACTTTCCCCCCCTGTGAATGCAGTTAAATGTGAGGATAGTGAATATGATTTTAAATATAATTAATCAGGAGAATGTGAGGCGGTGATTATAGATGATGAGGGTGATGATAACAGGTACAGGGATGACCGTAATGGTAAAATCTGTAATGATATGATAAAGTGAACCAGTGATAAACCCATCCCATGTGGATGATTTGTCTGTTCAGGTACTTTGACGACGGGAAGGAGCTTGTGGCACAGATCCATGACAAGCAGAGTGAACTCCCTGATGATGTGGGAGAGGACTTCAGCAAGGCCGAGTCCTTCCACCGCATGCACGCCGCCTTCGAGAGGGACATCACTGCACTGGGCAAACAGGTAACAACTCACAGACTTACGTTACCATTATTTACGCCGAGTGACGTGGTTTTACGATGAATCGATCAGCCATAAGTTGTTTTACTATCAGAGAAATCACAGCAGGTAGTGGAAAAAATGTCTTCCTGCACTTTAAAGTTTACGCTAGTACTCAGTATCTTTGGTTGTCGAGGATAGGGGTTATTAAAGTTGTTGTTTTTTAGCCTGAGGCACAATTTGAGGGAATTTAGTCATTCCTGCAGTCCATGCCCGCTAAAACAAACACTTCACCTCGCAAAGAACTACCAGAAACATCAAAGTTCTACAGCAAAATCTTTATCTACTCCTCGTTCAGTTCCGCAGCTTTCCAAGCAGCCACAGCTAAGCAGGGGTCAAAGCCACAGTGCCCCTACAGTATAATAGATGGAGGAAATATCCCCTTGTTCCCAGAGAATGTGTGGGGTAAACAAGGAAGGCCTAAACAGTAAAGGGAAATATTGTTTTCCTAACAAACCCCAGGCCCAGACATGGTGGATCTCTTTGTAATTGTTTTTTGCTGCATTTGGCCTTCATGTAGATAGGAAAATGTAAAGAGACAGGGAGCTGAGGGCAGAGAGGAGGAACGACATTCAACACAGGCCTCATGCCGAAATTATACTGGAGACCTTGTGATTGTGTGGTCGGAATCACCAGTGTTCAATTTGCTAGGGAGATGGGGGGGGGGGGGGGGACTCCATGTTGCTTTTGATATCCGCCCTCTGGTCATTAATTTGTATCACTGGTGGGGATATGTTTTATCCCTGATCCTGAACAGACTGAATTAAATACATGCCTTTCCTTTTGGGAAATGTACATTGTCTGATATGTTTGATATTTACAGAAGAAGGAAGGCACTGCAGCAAACTCGGACAATTAAAGAGTTTTTTATTTACAGGGTGCAGGCAAATGCAGGCTGACCGGATGAAGATATATTGACATTGAAACGTTGTCACGTTATTTGCCTGCACCCTGTAAATAAAAAAGGCTTTAATTGTCCGAGTTTGCTCAAGCTCCTTCCTTCTTCTACACATACCAGTGCCACTCCTGAGATGCACCGGACCAGCCTGAATTTGGCTTGTGGCGAGGTGGAACCCCTTTGTTCATGTTTGATATTTACGTTTGATAACATCACAATTTAACAATTAAATAAAAAATGTATGTTAACCACATTAACCACTGGCATCCCTATTTTGGGATATATTGATTAATTATTAACGTAAAAAACGGTTCTACATCTACAAGCTCACAACGAGTCGTGATGTGACTCGTGGTGACGTTGCAGAGGCTATCTCTCAGACAAAGAATGATATAGTGCGGTACATTATTTTTTGTAATGGGTGTCCTCAACTCTGTCTCCATGCCTAGGTCCAACAGTTCCAGGAGACAGCCACACGGCTACAGGCCCAGTATGCAGGGGACAAGGCTGTGGACATCCAGGCCACAGAGAAGGAGGTGCTGGACGCCTGGAAGGGTCTGCTGGACGCCTGCGACGGCCGCAGGAAGCGTCTGGTGGACACGGCGGAGAAGTTCCGCTTCTTCACCATGGTCAGGGACCTGATGGCTTGGATGGAGATCATCATCCAGCAGATTGAGACGCAGGAGAAGCCCAGGTGAGTGGACGTGGGGTTGGAAAGGACAGAGGGTAAATTGTCAGTGGATGGAAAATAGGCCGTGGGGGGGCGAGACAAAGAACTATGGTCTGATCCCTGTGTTCGTTGGCAGAACTACCGTACCACCGACCTGAGTGTTATTGTACTTCTTCCCATGATGTCATGTATATGAAAGCATATCCATCACCACCTTGAATATTGTCTCCGGCTCCTCTTGCCTCATAAATTACTGATGGATCAAGAATTCCACAACAGGGCTCTGTGAGAGATAAGCACAGGTTCCTGTGTTCAGTAGCACACTGGCAAGACCTTAGATTCCAGCTAAGAACACCAATGCTAAAAATGTATGCATTCATATAAATGAACTGTAAATCCCTTTGGACAAAAGCATCCATCAAGTGGCAAATTATAATTTATGGGCATTCAGGAGCATGGGTTTCCTGTTCTGATTCACCATGCTGCAGTGATAAATGCTTCTTGGTGCGGATCCATTTATTCTGTGTGGAGTGGATACGTTTCAATGAGTAAGACCTGAAGTAAAGCATGAGAGAGGCTTGAATACATTTCTCTAAATGTCTGAGCCATGTCTCACAAAGCAGTCAAACAATCTTTTATCAGCCAAGCGAGAGACACTTCTAGGATACAGTAGGCATATGGCTGCCAGCACTCTGTTATTTCCCTCAAGACTCTCCTAGTTCTGTTCAGTTTTAAAGACATTTTCAGACCTTTTCAATGGTTACTGATGAGTGATCACAGTGGAAAATCTGCCTCATCACAAGATACGCTTCATAAAAGGATCTCTCTTTCATCTTGTTTTAATTGCCTATTTTCTGTCAAAGAGAGAAGAGATGTGCTATAATTTTTGGGGATGTTGCAGTGGTTCTCAAAGTGGGGTCCAGGGACCCTCTCTGGGTTCCTTCAGGGGATTCTAAATGGACCCTTTCAGGTCTGTAAATCTGAGAGTATAAACATGGAATCAAATGGGTCCATTTGGTTCCATTTGTATACTCACAGAGTTATGGGGGTCCTTGAAATTTACAAGTTTTGAGAACCACTGATGTGATGGTATTATATTATATTGTAATAATAACTCATCCTGGCTTTCTTCCAGGGATGTGTCATCGGTGGAGCTCCTACAGAAATACCACCAAGGGATCCGCTCTGAGATCGAGACCAGAGAACCCAAGTTCACAGAGTGTGTGGACCTGGGTCAGGCCATGATGGCTCGCAAGCACAGAGACTCCTCTGAGGTGAGGTCTCAGCCATGCCAGAGCACTGGTCTAAAATTATAATCTTAAAACATGATCTTTAGCCACATTAGACCCTAGCATCTGGGCATGTCATAAATAGACTAACATTCGGCCAAAATGTATGAACATTCGGCCAAAATGGATGATCATTTGGTGAACATTCTGTGAAAATAGCAGATCTACAAGCTCACAACGTGTCGCGTTGCGATGAGTTGTGAGCTTGTAGATCATCTATTTTCGCTGTTTCAGATGTAACGAAGTACAGCATACAGGGGTTTATACAAGTGGTAAAGTATTTTCTAGGGATTGATTGTTTTTGTTTAACCCAGTGGAAACAATTAATTTATTGCACAAAAGATCAAATCCCTACTCATCTCATGCTCATTAAGACAGATTGGTGTACAAAGGAAACAGCATTTTATCAATTACAAATATAAAAATAACATCAAAAGAATTTAAATTAGCAACTGGCCCCAGCCAGGACTGAATTTAACAGACATTTTTCACTCTTCACTTTATTGTTCATTCTTAAAGGATGGAGGATAATGATAGGCCAGTTACAATGGTGCTGTCTAATTATAAGTGTGTGACTGTCTCCATCAGATCAAAGAGAAGCTGGTGCAGCTGCTGGAGAAGAGAAAGGAGATGATGTTCAAATGGGACGACCGGTGGGATTGGCTCAGGCTCTGTGAGTTACTCTAAGCTATCTTCAAGCATATAAAATCCACCTTTTTTTCCCTGTGATCTCGTATTCACAATTAATTAGCCAGCATCATAGGCCAGTGATGACATCCATAAATTCTGTTTTGCATACCGGTAGTTAATTGTCCCTGAATTTAGCTAACGTCATGCTTCTAAATACCATCTCGTTTTTTTACGGCATCCTTTTATAAAATTAACACATTAGGTACCTTTACTGTATGTTAATCACTTGAACCGTAGCGTATAGTCCCCCAAGGACCTAGTATACATCCCTGGGGGACTCCGGTCAAAGCAATCTAGTGACGTGGTTAAAAGCACACACCCCAAAACACTGCAAGTGTTACCTGTACTTACCTACTATACATTAATAAGCATTTCAGGTTACATTTTTTAATTCTACAGATTAATCAGAAATTCATGAGCATCTTGTTTGGTCTTGTCACATTATCTTAAATAAAACATACTGTAGAGAGAATTAAGTCGGCAAGCAGACGCCGCAAGCTGTCTACTTACTGCTGTAAATCTGTAAAACAGCTGCTTGTATTAATTTAATTATTCATTATTTGTCAATATTGTGAATGTGAAGAGAAAAAGCCTGCACTCAATAATGTCCTTTCGGTGTTTTACTTGCCTCACCATGGTGCGTTTCAAAATAGTAATAATCGTGGCGCAATCATGGTGAACAAGTGGCCTCAAATGACGCGCATCATTGACGCGAGCAACATTGCCGCTTTCTATCTGTCCGGACCTTAACTCTTCTTTATCTGTAGTCGTAATTTGCCCACACCATCCGGCAGTGGTGGAAAAAGTACTGACATTTTGTAGTTACGTAAAAGTATCAATACTGCAATGTAGAAATACTCCATTACAAGTAAAAGTCCGGAATTCAGAATTTACTTGGGTAAAAGTACAAAAGTATTGGCATCAAAATATACTTAAAGTACCGAAAGTAGAAGTGCTCATTATGCAGAAATTCAGAATGTCCCAGAAGTTTTCAAATGTATAAAATGTAAAAAAAATGGCAAATCTACAAACTCACAATGTGTCGCATCGCAACACATTGTGAGCTTGTAGATCGGCTATTTTCTAATGGACGAAATGTATGTAGGGCTGAAGTGGTTAATGTATGTTTTGTAATAATAATCAAAATCTATAAAGTAACTAGTAACTAAAGTATCCAAATAATTGTAATAAATTGTAATAAAAGTACAATATTTGCCTCTGAGATCAGATTTAGTAGAGTAGAGGTAAAAATACTGAAAATTGGAAATACTCCAATTAAGTAAAAAATACCTCAAAATTGTACTTAAGTACAGTACTTGAGTGAAATGTACCTAGTCACTTTACACCACTGCCATTCGGTATTGACCCCCTGTCTCCCTCTACCTAATAGTGCTGGAGGTGTGTCAGTTTGCGCGAGATGCTTCCGTGGCGGAGGCGTGGCTGGTGGCCCAGGAGCCCTACGTGGTCAGCAAGGACCTGGGCCAGACCGTGGACGAGGTGGAGAAGCTCATCAAGAGGCACGAGGCCTTCGAGAAGTCCACCGCCACCTGGGAGGAGCGCTTCTCAGCCCTGGAGCGCCTTACCACTGTACGTATGGCAAGCAGCGCCGCCGTTCATACGTAGGCTACTGTACACAGGGTTGCCAGATCTGCTTATTATAATTTCCCGCAAGATTTTATTTGAAAATAGCCGATCTACAAGCTCACAACGCGTCGCATCGCGGCGCGTTGTGAGCTTGTAGATCTGCTATTTTGAAATAGCTGATGTATATGTTAAAGTGCGCATGTGGCCCATAGTCGCTTGTTTTGGGCTGGTTTTCCTAGACCTGGTTGCTTGTTTCTCTCACAGAAGCTGGCAACGCTGACTGTACATGATATCATCACTGTCTGCAGTGGTGGAAAAAAGTATTCAAATGTTTTACTTAAGTAAAAGTATCAATACTGTTACAAGTAAAAGTCCGGAAGAAAACATTTACTTGACTTAAAGTGCAAAAGTATTGGTATCAAAATGTACTTAAAAGTACCAAAAGTAAAAGTACTAAAATGTTTGAAAATAGCAGATCTGCAAGTTCACGCGACGCGTTGTGAGCTTGTAGATCGGCTATTTTCAAATAGCCTATGTATAAATTAGGGCTGAAGGTTTATGTATGTTTCATAATATCATAATTTATATCTGCAAAGTAACTAGTAACTAAGTAAAAGTAAGTAAAAGTATAGACAATTGGAAATACTCCAGTATGAATGTACTTAGTTACTTTACACCACAGACTGTCTGTCAGGCAGAAGCCTTGTATCTCCGTATTTCATCCGTGTATGTTTTTTTATATTTTATAATTAGTACGACATTGTTGTGAAAAAGCAGCGAAAACAGCTGACCTACAAGCTCACTATGCTTCGCAATGTGACATGTTGTCAGGAAAATAGGGAAAGTGGTTTAGTCTGTCTGTGGGTTTTATGGATTAACACGTGTTCTTTATTCCATTTCTTGAAAAGTAATGGTTTTGAACATACATGGTTTCCACCTGACAGTGACTATTACAGTGCATGCGCAGTAAAATCCAGTGTTGAAATGTACCCACATGGATTAGTCCATTTGGGTCCATTTCTAACACGGAGGATTGTACTGTGTACTTTTAAATTACGCTGGTGTCATTCATTCGTTCTCTAAGCTTCTACACACAAAATATGCACAGGCCAGGGGGTCCTAGGAAAACAAAGACTTTCAGTGCATTGATCATAAGGAAATACATGTCCAGCCTGCAGAGATGCTATGGCTGTGGAAATAATTTTTTTAAAATGTATTGTTTGTGTTTACGCAACATTAATGAGAAACTAACTGTAGCATGAGAGTAAGTGAAATATGGCTGAATGTATGATCTACAATGTCTTGGGGAGGAGGAATTCATGTGAAATATTACAGTTAAAAAAAGAGTGAAGTGTTAATTTCCAAAATGTGATATGTCACCTTTCGGAGCTAAATTATTCCATGGAGTTCATTAGTTAATATCTTTAAAACACAGAGTTAGCAGCGAAGCAGCCTGTAAAATTGTGATTGTTGACCAATTTATACTACCTACAGTACGTTCCACTATTCTTCACAAGAAGAATAAGACATTTAAAATGTGGTGTTATCAGTCATTTTGTAACAGTGAGTGTCACTTTTATAAACATGATTGATGTCTCATTTTGTGCTATCAATCATTTTGTAATATGTGTCATTTTTGTATACATGATTGATGTGTCATTTTGGAATTAAACTCAGTTATACTCTGAAAAGAAAA
>NC_137621.1:30182883-30257883 GCF_963280865.1 Gymnoscopelus braueri | reverse complement strand
TAACAAACAATGGTGTGGTTTTTCTACTCAGTGAATTCTAACTCACACCCCAATTGTTTTATTTTCCACAGTCTCGGAGACGGAAGTGAATATCTGTTCCAGTGTAAAGATGAGGTAAGTTTTAACCCCTAAGTAACGATAAGTCATTTAAAAATGGTGTATTGTGTATATAACCCCCCCCCCCCCCCCCCACACACACACACACACACGCACACACACCTTGTTTACCACTCATATGTCAATCAATCATTCCACTTACCACTTGACTACCATACTTTATACTTGATCCATTCCTAAGACCACTGATTCTCAGCGGTGTACAAATGGGGCCACATGGTGGAGCTAAATAAGCACTGTGGATTTTACAGTGGAGATTGGGGTTCCAGTACAATTCATTTCAGTGATTCTTAACCTATTTCAAGGACCCCTAGTTTTATATGCATTAGACCACGAACCCCCATTAGATACCATTTATTTTAATCTTTGGGATCCCAATCTACACTGTTAAATCCTCAGCATTAATTTAACTCTGAGAGTGTACAAAATGGAACCGAATGCAACCGTAGAGTTCCATTTGGGTTGAGTTACACACCTGTTAAGGGTCCTTTTGGAGCCCAACGTTCAGAACCACAGCCATGAAAGACCATTGTGATTGTGCCTGTGATTTCAGGAGGAGCTCCAGCGCTGGAGCCAGGCCATGGAGAAGGCTATTCAGACCGTAGCAGCAGACGAGCCCGCAGGGCCCTCGGGGGCCGCCCGGGCTCAGACCTTGCCCCCTCCCTCCTCCTCCTCCTCCACTGCCCTCCCGGAGCCCAAGAAAGACAAGGAGAAGAAGTTCAGTCGTTTCGCCAAGAAGAAGTAAAAGAAGAACGTAGCGAGCCATTTTGGGGACGTTGCCCTAGGCGACCTGGAAGGAGGAAGTATTTGTGTACAATCGGTGGAGAACAATCAGTGCGATCGAGCTTTTTGATCACTATATTGTTTTGTTTTTTACGTTCGTTTGTGAGGTTTAACATAGATGAGATATGGTTGTTTAGATTCAAGCCTGTATTTAAGCCAATATATCGTTGCAGATGTCTACCTATTTTTGTTCTAACGTGTCCTTTTGAACAAAACCGCCAAGTTCAAAGCATTAAATAAAAGCACAGGAACCCTCTTTTTCACACTCAACCAAAGAATATTTGTAAAATGACTTTGATTTTTTTTTTTTTTGGGTGAACTTTGCTTTAGTCCAGCATGCTTTGATGTCGCTATGTATGAAACGTAGGCCTGTTATGAAACAGTATGACTCAAGAGTATTTGACTCCCACGAGTACTTCTATTCATCTGCCTTATAAAAATGGTTGTGAACTGTAATACTGTGCTGATTGATCTTGGAGCGCTTAAAACGAAACACAGAACTAGGTTGGGTATGGCAGGCTCTAAAAATGCTTTGTAAAAAGTTATCTGAGGACTCAGTGTGATGCAAACCACAGTGCAATGCTTTCTACTGCACGTACACACACACACCATAAAATCATGAGTGTTTATTTAGCTCTGAGAGTGTACAAATAGAACCAACTTGACCCATGGGTCCATTTGGTTCTATTTGTACACTCTCAGAGTTAAATGAACACTCAGGATGTTACTGTGCACCACGTAAATTTACAGGTATATATAATATAAATGCTCTATGCACTGTGAAAGTAATGCTATCTTGCCAAAATTAGCAGGTTTTGACTGTTCAGACGTCCTCACACATGACTATTATTGTAGTTTGATAAGCTATCACATTCAGTACGAGCAGCCGATATATTACAGCACAATCAAACAGTACAGTCGGTTTTGCTATATTTTGAGCTGAACTGTGGCGATATTTATTTCTCTGAAAATATACCCACCATTCGTGTATTGACCCTCTAAATTTCATATCTAACCATATATATCAACTGATGCATGAAGTAAGATGTTATATTATGTTCGTTTGACATGGTGCTATGGTGATATTCTTAACCCTTCAATCAAGACCAAGTTGACCTGCCTTACTTGTCTTTTACATTGGCTTGTAGTTACATGCATGTGGAAATGCATTTTGTTATGATAAACTATGTAGTTTCACTATTTAGATTCAGTGCCCCGTAAAACCTTTAATAACTGCCAAGTGTCAAATCCAAGTGCCAGGTGCTTTCAGTTGTAAAAGCAAATAAACGCCTGGGCCAATATTGGACGTTTTGCGGTACTCAGATTAGCCACATTCAAGGACAAAGCGTGGGTCAGACAGATCTTGACTTCTTTTCTAAACCACACAGCAGGACCAGGCACACAATTCTACTGAGGCAAGGGTCACACAGTAGTATTATGGAGATGGGGGGAATGTCTCTTTATTTTCTATGAATGTAAGGGAAGAACAGAATGATGGGAAAGGAGGGAAATTGAGGAAAATTTCGTTTTAATGAGCAGTTGGTGAATCTACAAGTGTCAAGAGAAAAGCCATGCAAATCCACCTTTCCTACATACTTGCAACATACAGTATGTAGAGTCTATGGAAACGATAAGTTGTTTATTTCTCTTGTTTTTTGTGTACAAAGAGGTTTGCAGGCACACGCACATACACACACACACACACACATACACACCACTCCCACACTGCCTTTTTTGCCTTGTACTGTGGGCTCTGTCTCGTCTATGAACGATGACATAACTAAAGTGACCTCATCTAGGCTTGATTGCGGACGTTTGTAGTACAAAGATAACACCAAGACTGTGCAGCACCCAGGTTTCTAGAAAGTTGTTTAACACTATGATGATTGTCCTGATGATCATGGAGTTAATCACATAACCACAATTTTCTTTATTTTTATTATTATTATAGAAAATGATTTTGCAATGCGTTGCGATGCAATGCATTGTGAGCTTGTAGATCTGGTATTCTCAAAACGCCTATAATAACATGCCCAAAATTGGTACACCAGGGTTAAAGTGGTTAATGGCTGCATTTACATGACAACTGAACACCTGACAACTAAAAATGTCTTATGTATTTTTTATTTTATTTTTAAAATTGCATTTACCCTATTGCCATGGTGAAATTACATTGGTTAGGCTATACTTTCTTATTTTATTTTATTTTATTTTATTTGTGGATCAGATGTGGTCTTGACTTGGCTGTTGACATTTGTCCCTGTTTAGACAGCCGTGAGTAGATCAGAATTATATCATAGTGTTAAAATATTCTGCTCTGAAGTTTAAATGTACAGTAGCCGTACTTTTTTTCTCCCTCCGATCCTTTTTTTGTGTGTAAATGCAGATGCTTTTGAGAAACTAGGGACCTATATTGTCATGTTGTATCAGTCACAATATATATCTAACCAGATGAAGTGTTCTTCAGCTTCGTCTGGTTTTACCTACCGGACACTTCCTGCCTTCTCACAGCCATCCACTTCCCTTTTTCCTGTGCTCCTACCTGCCCTTTCTGTTCAGTGGTTTTTATCCGCATTTTCTACTCTCCTAGCTATGTAAAATATCCAGAATGTTGACAGGAAATGTCAAATACATTTTGAGAGAATAAACTTGAAAATTAACTCAGAATATGTGGGATTTAAGCTCTCTTTACTTTTGACTGTGTTACTTTGTGATGTTAAACCTTGATTGTGCTGCAAGTGCTCCTCTGCTTAGGTCAACAAGAGAAATGCTTCCTAACTTCTTCTACGGGTTGTCTGGACTAGCTTGAAGTGCATCCACCTGGTGTTGTTCCTCTCTAATCCTGGTTAGACCTGCTGGGATGCTTCATGATGAATGCAATTAACTTCCTGGTAGAACAGAAAACCATCAGTATTTGGTCTCCAAAGGTCAGGGCTGGAAACTACTGAAAGTTTTGCATGCTGCATCACCGATGAAGTACACCACAGCAGGACAATTTATTTTGAGGGGTTGGAAAATAAAGAATATTCCCAACGTCTTGACTATTAAGTCTTGGTTTATAGCAATAATAAATATTAGCCATTTTACCACACACTTTCACTTACAAAGACCCATTAATAGAATCACAAAATATGTAACTTCATGATTAACAGCATAGATCACACGAAACACCCTGTACAGTAGCCTACTTAAAGTGTGGGGCAGTGCAAGCACTTTTAGAACTCTCCTAACTAGAATAGGATAGGGACAGAGTTTTGACTTGTTCATAGGGGGTCTGAGGTGCAGTAGGATTAGCTCTCAAAGGACTTCATTATTTTGGATGTGAGTGTCACTGGTCTGTAAAAATGGCAACACTAGGTCAATCATCACTGTTTGACCACCAGGACAATGCAGGACATTTCCACTTGACATGTGCTGAAGAGCCCTGGGGCTGTTGCCATTAGAGGCCACTGACTTGGTCGTGCCACTGGCGGATTTAGGGATTTTTAGACCCATTTCAAACTGCTACTGTGAGGAGCATACTCTCCCACACACCACCATTTAAAAAAAATGATTACAATTGTTGTGTTCCTATGTCATACATTTCCTCTGTCCTATGAGCATGTGTGTAGTGCACTTAAGTTGTGTGCATCCTCCTGTCTTAGTTTAGGCCTATGACACTATGACAGTGGTGTTATTTTCTGATGACTGCGACTAAACATGAGTTTTTACATGAGACTCATTGTATGTCACAATACAACAAACCTTAAACAAATTAGAATGTTGTTTGCAAAACAGTACATTATGTATGGGATGGCTTTATTTTAGCTTTGCTTTGTGAGCCACCAGTGCCATGGACTCGCTTGAAGCAGTCTTTTGAGACATATTTAATTAACTAGAAAAGCGTGCACCAGGGCCTGCAAACTTTGGACGTCAGTCATGGCTATTTGGAATGGGATCTGAAAAATCTGACTTAACCCCAGAGATAATGCGTACCGATTTGTGTGAGTTTTTGGACAAAATCTGTAGGAGTAGTAGCACAAGTGTATTTTGAAGAAAACACTTTGGGATGCAATAGATGGAACAAATGATCACAAATGAGTGAGAAACATACAGTGAGACAAAAAAAAGGATGAAAAACGTTTTATTGTCTCTGCCAGGCAAAGGGGTGGCCGAGACTATGTTTTCGCCACTATGTGTCCATCCGTGTGTGTGTGTCCGTCTGTCTGTGTCCCTTTAAGAGGGGGGCATAAAAGGGGTGACCAGGTTTGTGGCCTTCCGCATGGCCCAAAGCCTGCATTTGAGTGTTTGGGGCAAGACTTGGAGGCTTTGGGTTATTCAGGCTAACTCTACGTAAGCTGTTCAACCAATGTTATTGCTTTTGTAATTCATTTTGGCAATATGTTGACGTGTTTTAAGTGGCGTTCTATATCCCCTCTACAGAATTTGGCAAGATTGGCTGTTTATGAAGGGGAGCTGGGACACTGCTGGAATCAGTAAAGGGTAGGGATGTGTTTTTATGAGTTTTTTTTCTGTATTTCCAGAGCCTCCAGGTCCTTTCAGTGGTTAACTCCATTCTAGAATCTTGTGGGCGTTTATCGGTGGGAGCCTTAAGGATATGTTGACTGGGTATGTTGTGTTATTTTGCTGTATTTGTGTCATTTTTGTTACATTTTGTAATGTCTGGGATTAGTCAGTGTTGAGGGGTAACCAGACGTTTCTTTTATGTGTGGTATAGGAAGGAGGACAACTAGATGTTTTTCCCACCCGTGTAATATTTTATGAGAGACTGGGTTTTGTCAATGATTGTAGGACCGTGTTTGTTGGTCATGTCGGCCATGTGCAATGGCTGAGGTAATGGGTATATGGGTATATATGGGCCATTAATTAATTTAGTGTGGTCTGGTTTGCTGTGTTTACTTATTTACTTCATTTGGTTTTGTGTATTGGTATTATTTTCCTTTTTTGTTTGCTTTGTAGGACTAGGTTAGAGGCCCCTTTAGTAGGCCCTGAAGTCTTTGCCCCCCCATCACCTATTTGCCCCTTGAGCTTAGCCCCATTTTAAGATATAGACATAGTAATCCCCCCCTTCCCCTTGTATTTTAATCTGATTTATTGGTACATACATTTTATACTGCTTTTGTGGTTTTAATGGAAATTGTGGAATAAACGTAATACATCGGCCTCCCGTTCTGTTCATTCTGAACCTCTGCCTATTTGGGGACCCTTACCTCGTTCACTTAAAGGGCAAGACCACTTTGGTAGAGGTTTGGGTTGTGTAGTTACCTTGCCATGATGTAACTTCAAGGGTGGACAAGAAATAAGAAATATTGATTAGAAATTGATCATTCAAAATATGCTCCTCATTGACTTACATTGTACGTTAAAATGGCTCTCAAAGTCACTCTTTTAGCACACAAACGAACACAAAGTTGATTCAGACAATATAGAACATCACCAAACCTAGTACTGTTTTATTCTTTTAATAAAAAACAACTTCCTGTTGATTTTGCTATTTTTATTCAGAAGAAAACCTGGACTGGATCCATGGATCCGGATCTTCAAATAGTAAAATCAGCAGGAAGTTGACATTTTTATTAAAAAAATTAACAGTACTGGGTTTGGTGGTGATCTGTATATTGTCTGAATGAACTTTGTTTGTGTTCGTTTACGTGCTCAACGAGTGACTTTGAGAGCTGTTTTACTGTACAATGTAAGTCAATGAGAAGCAAATTTTGAATTATCAATTTCTAATCAATAAAGCAATTATTTTGTATTTTCTTGGAGTTACACCATGGGAATGTAGATACACAACCCAAACCTCTACCAAAGTGGTCCTGACCTGTGTGTGTGTGTGTGTGTGTGTGTGTGCTTCCTCTGTGTTCAAGCATGCGCTCCCTGCATCCCGGAAGCCTGCAGAGCTGTACAACCAGGAGCTCCTCGCCACTGCTGTGGAGTCTGGGTCTCATGGTGAGACACACACACCCCCCATACGCATAAGATAATTGTGCCCTGAGGTTTTTTGTCTCCGCCAGAGGTGGAGAGTATGTTTTCGTTCCCGTCCCGCTGTGTCTCCCCCCCCCCCAATGTTAAGTGAGGTAACATTGGTCAAGTGACACGTGACAATATGTAATATAAATAGGTAAGACAGGATTAATCAGGAACAGTACTGGCGGAGACCTGTGCTCTGAGGAGCACATTTTCTAGTTTAAACTGTGCTTGTTTCACTATTTATTAGCCATTGATGGATAATATCAATTGGGAATAAGGTAATATGAATGGGCATAAGAGAAGGTGTGTGATTACGTTATATGTGTAGCTGGCGATTATTTTTCATATTACTTGACATCTTGCTCGTAATACTCAAATAATATATAGTTATCTGTAGCTGCACGGTTTAACTGCTTTAGTAAATCTGAGACTCCTTCCACCATGTCATTCGCTTCACTCATCTCATTCTCTCCATCGCAGCTTCTTGCTCTCAGGAGAACCCTTTCCCCTGGGCCCTGACGTCAGCCTCCAGCACAGAGGTACTCTGAGTCGAGGAGACCCGGAGTCGAGGATAACTTTTCTTACAGTGTGTAACTGACAGCTCATGCTCATTGTCTGATGTGACTTTACTGTTGACATGTAAATCGGTGTGAATATTAATGTGCATAATCTGATGGTTGGGTATTTGAATCTTAGATACAAATTTTGTGTGGTATTCACATGGTAACTCCAGGAAATGTGACTTATTTTGTATGCTGGTCACATGTTAACTCCAGATAGCAGGATGTAATTAGGTTGATTGAGAACATCCACTTTGATCATTTGTTTGTTTCTGTCAGTAAGTAATGATTCAGTGATTAGATTTGAATTATACCGTAAATTGAATTGTATTTCTGCTGTAAATGGGTTGACTTGGCTACTTAAACCTGGCTAATGGGTATAGACTTATAGGCTATATTTAGTAACCTAATGGAAGGTAAATGTTACTTAAAAGATGGGGAAAATGTTGAAAATACAGCATGCTTGCCCACCTATTTAACTGCTATACATGTAAGAAGAAATGATGTATACTTGGTTTCCTTTAAAAGATGATTATTATTATCCTCATCAATGTATGATAATTTGTCTAATTGGTTGTTTCCAATTTCAAGTAAAATCCTGTCGACATGGCCCGTTTCTTGGAGTTTAGCTTGTTATTAATTCAGTTCCTACATTCACACAATACTATATGGAAAAAAGTAAATGTAGTCATGCAATACTTTAGTTTAAAGAAAATGCCATACAGTAGCCTACTGTTAAAGAAAGTTATACAATGGCATAATCCTTGTTTGCTGAATTTGTTCACAGCACAACTATGCTTTTGTATTTAATTCTTGATTGGTGTTTGTTGCAGAAAATTGGAGTCAATTTACATAATTTGTTATACTTGAGTCACTAGAATAGCTCAAATCATAACGTATGGGGTGCAGCTGGTGCCTATATAATTGATCATTGATTTGATTGATATGCTGCATGCCATGAGTGTAAAGTGATATTTTCTCAAACTTAATTCAAATATTCAAAAATGGAGCTGTCGTAATAATACAGCATTGTTTGAGAAACTACCGTAGTTAAACTTTATAGCCATAATTGTTTTTATGTAACATTCTGAAGTGAGAACGGCAAGTGTACTTGATTTAACAAAAAAAAAAAGGTTCTGGTTGATTACAACTGCTATAGTTTACTTTTGATCATCTGAAACTAAGAAATTGTATGAGAAAAGTTATGAATTGTATTACTTAGGCTAAAACGAAACAACTCTGTTTTCAATGAAAGTGTAAATCTGGGTGCAGAGTAAAAAATGTTCTAACAGATGGTTTTAAACAATAACCTAAATCTCAGATGTGTCATAATGAACCTTGATCATCAGAGGGTGTACTGTATCTGTAGATTCAGTCATTCTGTCAGGGGGAGAGGTGTTTGCTCTCCCCATTTTCATGTTTTGACCGCTGCCACCTCTCCCTTCAATGTGAAATATGACCTTGAACAGAGTATTGACGTGAGAGGCCTGGTGGTGCTGAGGTTTCTTCAGTCGGAGGGTGTGGGTTTGAATCTTGGTCCTGGAGTGTCTTTATTTTTGACCTTTGTAAGGCAAGGAGCATGGAGGTGCCAGCTGCCCACATCACGTCACGCTCTCTTTTACCTCCGGTAGGAGAGGGAGGAGCATGGAGGGAGCCCACCTCCAGAGGGAGGAGCTTATGGTAGTTGCACATTACACACCTCCAGAAAGATGTGCATATTACACAAAGTTAATTCATTTTTTCTTTTCTTTTTGTTATTCACATCATTAGTTTAATTTGACAACTATTGTAGCTTGGGAATCACATTTTTATTTAGGCTTGGAATGTGCTTTTTTTTAATGTATTCATTTTTTTTATTTTTTTTCTGTAAAACTTTGGCTGGAAAGAGTTCTTTCAGACATAACCCCCCACCTTTAACTATCAGGAAACAGGGGAGGGACACAGTCCCCCCGATGGTCCTCCATGTACGTTGATGGGGACTTGAACCTGCGAACTGTCTGTAGCAGAGGCAACTGATCAAGCGCACCACACCACTGCGTCAACGCACCCTTGGGCCCTCAGCAGGTGTCTGTTAGTGTTTTTGACTTGCTTTTTTGTATTTTGGCCTTGAAAATGTCAAAGTACTACAATATTGAAGAATGGGATAACTGGAATTCAAACATGGAACCTCTGTGCTGAGAGTCTGATCACTATTCACCATCCCTCACTGGCACTGCTTCTCTCTGTGTATATGTCTCTTAGTAGACTTGAAGTGTTTGTTAAAGGTAATATCAAATACATTGTAAAAAAATGAGAGACATGACGCTTTATTAGCAAGACAGTCTTTTATTATATTATTCCTCATTTTGCTGGTTTCCACTGAAACCCCTTTACTGTTACAGAGTACAACTGCCTTAGAATCTCTGCTGATGACATCCCTACTATGAAAAATAACTCATAAATTAGTGTTCTGTGCAGAGAAACAACCCCCCTCCCCCCCCTTCTCTCCCCCTCATGTTCCCTGGTATGAATGAGTGTCTTGTCTGTTGTTTGTCCTGTTTGTTTATTTTATTATTATTTTGTATGTCTCACGTTTAAAATTTAAATTGATTACTGTATCTATTTTACTGTTTGTTCTGTTGTGCTGTGTCTTGTTTAATTGTTGTTTTGTTTTGTTTTTGTTTTGTAAAAAAAAATCAGACCTCTTTGTTTTTATTTTATTGTCATGATGCCCTTGTTTAATTTCTGAAAAAAATAAATAAAGATATTTGTAAAAAAAAAGAATCTCTGCTGATGATGTCACAGGTAGTAGTTAATCAATCATATCTTAGATTTATTGAATTTATAGGGGGTGGGGGGATTCTACCATTTCGTAATTCATTGTCAGTAATCCATCCTATCAGCGTTTTGCGACGACGTCGTATCGACGTTGTAAAAGACGTGTCTTTTCAACAGACTATCTATCTCTTTACCCACTGGGCACACACAATACAACGCCCATACGCCGTGCATACGCCGTACATACGACGTCCGAGTCAGACCTCAGTGAGCAGCTGTTTTGCAAAAAATACGTTGAAACGACCTCGACACACGTCTGACTCGGACGTCGTATGGACGGCGTATGCACGGCGTTTGGGCGTTGTTGTATTGTGTGCCCAGTGAGTAGAGACGTCTGTTGAAAAGACATGTCTTTGTGCAACTTGAATAATGGATTTTTGATTGCATTTTAAGTTTTAGATGGCTTTTCCCAACCCCGTAGCCTAAGTGAACAGTGAACACCAGTGATAGCCTATTGTAAGTTTATTAAGTGGAATTCATAATTCATAATTGTCAATTATTGTTTCCCCCCTTCCTATAAATGTAAGGCAAGTTTTAGATTCATCACGCACAAACCTTACATTCCCCCACCAACATAGAAAGAATGCTATCAGTAATGCATCTACGTAATGTATATACACAATAAAAATATGCTATGAATAATTATGTTGTCAGTGCGTTTATAAAGCCCTGCATTGACTTTTTTTCAGCCAGCAGGTGTCGCTGCAACAACATGAGACCAAAATACTTGATAGTCACGTGACTTTTTGCCTTTTGTAGTCAAATGCATTTATATAAAAAATAAAATAATAATAATAATACCAGCTAATGTCCCTGCCCCGGTTGACATCCTTATTTTTTAACTCTAAGGTTGCTGGACAATATATAGAGGATGAAACGCATAATTTATTAAATAATATAAAGGTAATATCAAATACATTGTAGAAAATGAGAGACATGACGCTTTATTAGCAAGACAGTCTTTTATTATATTATTCCTCATTTTGCTGGTTTCCCCTGAAACCCCTTTACTGTTACAGAGTACAACTGCCTTAGAATCACTGCTGATGATGTGGCCATAGCTGAATGGTTAGAGAGCCTACCTGGCAACCCATGTGTCAAATTGTCCCTGAACAAGACATTTAAAAAAATGGTTCACCCAAAAATTACTTATTTTCTATCAATTACACACTCCATGAAGCCTTGAATTCATGGAGATTTTTTTGACACATTCCTGAGCACAGACTCAGACATATTGGTTTGATCGGCGGTGCCATGTAGGTGTGAGGGTAGCGTAGCGGCCAGAACCTGAGTCTAGTAGAACATAATCACGATTCAAATAACCACTTTTAGCGTTTAGCACCATTTTTGTTTAGTGTGACATATGATCTACAGCCTGTAGATCATGTGTTTACCTGTAGACTACAGGTAAACACATTTGAACATGAAGTTGATGATCAAAGTGACAGCTTCTGTAACCTAAAAGTATGTCAGCCTTCAGTTAAAGTTGAAAAGCAATGAACCAAAAAAGGACTGGGATTTGAGAATCTGATCTTTAGACCAGTACACCATCTCTCAGCCACTCTCATCATGTCTCTTCGTACTCTTGAAGCGCTCTTTTGTATGTTAGCCTTCAGTTAGTAAAGTAATGAAAGACTGGTATTTGCCTGTGAACCTCTGTTCATATGCTATGAATCAGTGAGAGATGCCCTAGTGAGCTAGTGATCCGACTCCCAGTACAGCGGTTCCATGTTCGAATTCCAGTCTTTCTATTGTTCATTACTTTTCAACTTCACTAGCTGAAGGCCAACACAAAAGAACGCTTCAACAGTACAAAAAGACTTAAGACTTAATTTGAGTGGCTGAGAGATGGTGTGGTGGTCTAAAGATCAGACTTTCAGCCTGGCGATTCCATGTTCAAATCCCAGTCCTTCTATGGCTTTTCAACTTTATCTGAAGGCTAACATACAAAAGAACACTTCAACAAGAGACATCTGATGTGAGTGCATGAGAGATGGTGTCCTTCAATAGTTCATCGCATTTCAACTTTACTAACTGTAGGCTAACATACAAAAGAGCGCTCCAAGAGTACTAAGAGACATAGGTTGTGAATCAGTGAGAGATGCCCTAGTGGCTTAGTGATCCGACTCCCAGTACAGAGGTTCCAAGTTCAAATACCAGTCTTTCATTACTTTACTAACTGAAGGCTAACATACAAAAGAGCGCTAACAGTACAAGGAGACATATGATGGGAGATGATGTAGTGGTCTAAAGATCAGACTCTCAGCATGGAGATGCCATTTTTCAAATCCCAGTCCTTCTATGGTTCATTGCTTTTCACCTATACGGCTGACATAAAAGAACACTTCAAGAATACTAAGAGACATCTGCCTAGAGATGGTGAAGGGGTATAGTGATCAGACTCTCAGCACTGAGTTCCATGTTCAAATCCCAGTCGTCCCATATATAGGTGTTCCCAAGAAGATCATGGGTTCTCTTCTTTACTCTGAAGCATGTATTGAAAGTTAACATCCATAACACTTAAAAGTGTGGTGAAATCGAGTGGCTCACTTTGTTAAACCTTGTTGTTCCCAAGATAATGGGTTCAAACCCCACCAAGGATGTTGTATTACCAGACTATGACTAGGACTTTCAGTGTGAAGTGACCGTAGAGGAAAGGATCGGTTGCTGACACTGCAATGTAGGTTGAAGTCCCATACCACCCCAGTGTACAGGATCACAAACCCATGCAATGGGCTCAAGGGCCGTGTCCCTCCCTGATGTTTCTAGAGAGTGAAGTTGGGTGCTTATGGCAATACAATTCAGACCCAGCTGAGATTTTACAGATGTCTATAAGACAGTTGAAACAAGAACAGTACTGCCTAATACATGTTACTAAATTTGTATGCGCAAATGCACTTTCCCCACTAAAGGCCTTATACCATAGATAACGGTAACCTTCATATCAAACCCACCTCAATGGACAACTGGTTTAAATTAAATCACCATTAAGAATTTACAGTTTGGATTGACTGCTACAAAAGTGGGAACCGGATCAAATTCTTTACAAGACTTTTATTGAATATAAACAATTTCACTTTCAAAAAGAGTAAGGATGAAACATTTTCAGGCGTGAAGTAAAGGCACTTTTACTATGTTAAATAATCATCCATTAACCAAACCGGGTACAAACAGGGACAAGTTGCATATGTCAACATATTCCAAATAGGCCAAATTGTTGCAGTATTTACATTCCAGTGGCTGTTTGTAAGCTTCAGAACAAACAGCCTGCAGAGGAGAACTCTGGGTTCAGCTAATTAGATTAAGTGACAAGTTACAGGCTGAAGATGATCACTGTGCAGAACAACGTTCTGAATAGCAGTTCATTTCTGTCTTTACAATCTCAATAGGTGTTTGCCTGTGGCAGCAATGGGCAGATTAGCATTTTCATCAAAACAAGTCATAAAATGCATACTGTACATGAAATATATTCAGCATATTGTGTTGTCTCATCATTAGACTCATTTCCACAGCGGGGCCTAATAAGACCAGCCAGGCCTTATTACATTGCTAAATTTACCACCTCAACAAAAACGTATTTATTTTAGCAGTTTTGCCACCAGAAATAATTTCTGCTTTCTATTATCTGCTATAAACATTTTACATTGGGCTCACTGTGAAAAAACTATTCATGCAACAATCCCAGGTGGTGGCGTTTCTTAGACACTGGCTGTTACAACACAACCATGGAACTAATACAACACATTAACAAGGTTCCTACACAATCTCCACTATTCAAAACTCAATAATTTTTCCATGACTGGATTACGAGTTTTTTAGTCAGTGTTTGATATATTTTAGGCTGAATTAGAGCTGAAGCTCACTCTTCAAAAACAATATCACAATATATGAAATGACAATGGAGTCTGTTTGCATAAAATGTGTAGTTAATGTTTACATGTGCACCAGAACTGCACCACCTCTTTGCATTGTTTTTCCACATTTTCTGTGCAACTCCCTAACTTTTTAAGATCTTGACTTGACATTAACAAATGTATTTATGATGCATTCATGTTCAGAGTCAGACTGTTCAGACCTGTGTAGGAACCCTCTACAAACTAGAAAAGAGGTAAAGAATGAGTTTCATATAGCCTGTAGGCTATAGATAATAATGCCATAATGAAGTATTTACACCAGTATCACACTTAGGATAAAATGAAGGGTTTCCTTCCAAAATGCTATAGATCCACTCAGAATGAAATATCCAAAGTTCCAATTATTACTAAATGTGAAAAATCTCAAGGTTGGCTAAGAACTGTAATGATATACCATATTTTTTACGTTCACTGGCAGCATTTATTTAGCTACAATTAAGAATTATAAGAATTATGGCTAAAAACTATTCTTTAAAAAATTGGTGGATATCTCATTTTGGAACAAAACTCTTCGAAAACCTCAGGAAAGACATAACATGGCAGTGAAATACAGCATTTGATCCATCAGTGGCAAAGGCAAATCTAACCATTGAACATATTCAAACAACGGCCGGGGTGGGGTTTACCACCCTCCATAGAGTATGAAGTAAGAGCAAAATGGCCACCGTGTGAATATGGTCTATAGCAATCATCTATTGCATCACATTTGATATTGTGTGTTTGTTACGTGCTCTCACATTTCAACCTTAGTGTAAAATAAACACGTTGCTTTACCCTAAGGCTGTAGCAAGTATTGAAATTCTCTCATATGGATTATAATCGTCTCTTGCTAGGAGGTATTTGGATTTGTTTTCATATAAATTAGTTTCTCACAAAGGCAATCAAAACCACAGAAGTATCTGGAAGGCAAATCAGCATAGTTTATAGGCTTGCTATAAGTTAGAAAATAAAGAAACTGCATTCCTATAAAGTTGCTTATTACCTGGGGGTATTTACTAAAATCTAGTCAATATAAAAGTGTTTGTGTGTAAATCAGATTTTGTTCAGGCACACACTAACACACAGAACATTATGAGTCAAAATAAAACAAACTTGTTGATTACAGCTTTTACATAAATGACACAGGGATGTGTTAAAAAAATGCTAACTTTATTCGCAAGTCATTTTTCCTTAATAAAAGGTAATTAAATAAGCAAGTAATCTCAAAACAATCACTTATAATAACAATTACAAGAGGAACCAATCACACAACGTGATGTATTTCCCATAGCTTTGTAGCTGAACCACCCACAGCCATGTGAGGGTAGGACCAACAGGGGGCGATATACAAATGACTGGGGGTATAGCTAGAACATTGCTATGGATCAGTGAACTTATCCACGCATATACGAGATAGACAGGACTGCGAGCGAGGCCAGAGACAGCCAACAGTTCCAAGTGTTTCCAAATGGAAAAGTTCTGGACTACATTGTTTCCACTCTAGTTTGTTATAAAAGAACGAGGCAGAGAAACAGAAAGGTGAGATAGAAAGACAGAGGCAGCATATCTCTGCCACAACTCTTCCTGTTAAGGCTAAGATATGATCCTGACAGGCTCTGTGTATTTGGTTTTAATACAGCAGCAACAGACAAGTCAAATACTTCCTGTTTGGGGACAGTTTCTGATTGCCTTACTGCTCCTTCTGAGTGTTCTTCATCACTGTGAATAGAGGTTCAAAGCAGATGGTTGCAGCTGGAAGCAGGTTTTCTTCGTCTACTTGATGAGCTTGTTGGCTCTCTGGTTTGCTTCATCGATGCGGACCTTATTCATGTCCGCCTGAAGGAGAAAAAGATGAGACAGGTGAGTGACAGGGAAAACCAAAACTAACTACTAATACTTTCAACAAAAGAAAAAGCACGACCGCATCCAGTAACCATCTGTTGATAAATCTGTTTCCCTGTTTACACTTTGCTTCTTGCTTGCTTTTTAACAGTGATACAAATGTTTACATACACTGTAATATCATAGTATACCAGCATATAAAAATATTATTTAATAAGGCAGGTGGTAGATAAGTCAATCTGGGTCACAGCGTGTCACAGGATTCCAGTAAGTTTCCACAACCCCCTCCCACACACATACAGTATGTATATTGCCATAAGGACCACGACATCTGATGAAGAGCACATCTCATGTCTCACCTTGTCTGTGATGCGGTCAATCACTTTATTCTGCTTGTCGATCTCGCCGCCCATGTCAATGGCCATGGTTTTCAGGTTGCCGAGGATGCTGCCCACCACATCCAAGTTATCCTCCATCTCATCCTCCCGCGCATCGTTGGTTATCCTGCGTGACAGAGACAGTGGAAGGAGAAAAAAAAAGCTGTAAAAAAGGCTACACAGTAAAATCCTCAGTGTTCATTTATCCATTTGTAACTCTTGAGAAGGTACAAGGGTAACACCCTCTTTGTCTGGTGGCCCACAATTAAGTCAAAAGTTTAAACTTTTTAAATCTTTTTTTTTCACAGAACCAGGAGATAACGTGTTCCAAAGATTTACTGCTCCATTCACTTCCTGGTTAAAGTATTTGGGAGATATTCTGTATCTCGGCTCCAGTGTTTTACTATGTATTTTTGGCAAAACATGCTATTTTCAACTGGCTGCAATTATGGAACAGATTACCGCAATCAGATTTTTTTCCTCGTGATTCTACGAGACCCCTGTGTGTGTAATGAGGGGATCACCGTGAGGACGGTGATCACGGAAAATATTCTGTGACTACTTGAAAAGGTAAGAAAATCGTTAAAAACGCTGGCACTGGCTGTACCCCGTTTTAAAAAACCTCTGGCACTCAATGTGTTAAAAATGCCTTCTAAATCCTAGCCTAATTTTTCAGAAAAACATCTTCATTATTCAAAAGAACTGAAAAAAATCATGTTGCTATATACATTGCAACATCTAAAATGACAGATGCTTTCGCAGTAAAAAAGAAAAAGAAAAAAGGTATAACAACATATAGGCTTTCCCGGTCTTAATGGGTTAACAAACCCTTCCCTGAATATAATCCTTAATGAGTCTCTGAGGGGAGTGGACATTTGTCCTGGACTTAGAAGCTAATCACAGCGTGCAACACTTTAAAATCCTCAGTGTTCATTTGACTCCCAACAGTGTACAAATGGAACCGAACGGACCTGTTTGGTTCCATTTGTACACTCTCTAGAGTTACGAATAGATAAATTAACACGGAGGATTTTACTGTGTACATATTGAGCAGCTTCTGCCTCCCGCAGCAACAGTTAACTAGGCTGTGTATGATTCACATGAAAATGCATTCACTATTCATTTTAACATATGCATAGTCATGAACGAATTAGGGTGTTTTGGAGAGAGGGATTGAATACAAAGCAATCTGCCTGTTGGTGGTTAGTCCATGTCTGAGAAAGCATAGCTAGAAGGCTCGCATTTGTGAAATATTTGTGCTGCCTGCATCACTGAGGGAACTGGCTAGAATAAGTGTTTGTGGTGAAAAGTGGAACTTTTCTGAGAGTGTTGGCAGACGCTACTTCACAGAAAATGTGCTTTATCGCTGCTTTATCACTTTAAGCTGCAATGCCTAGCTATCATGACCTACCCGGGATTCAAACCCGGATCTCCCGCATGAGATGACAGGGGAGATATTGCTTTATGAGCTTCAGGCAGTCCTACTTGTCCACCAGTAGGTTTCCTATCGGACACCAGGGTCTAAATTCCTCCAACCCCAAACAATGCAGAAGTGCTAGTTATATTGTATCAACATACTCTGCCATGCAGATTGCCTAAAATAATGTTTTATAATAATGTTTTATTCATTAAAATAAGTACCAGATTATAGCTTTAATACCAATTTTCGAATGATTGACATCATGGTCAAAATGTTATCGATGGCATTGGTTAAGTGGAAGAAACAGGAGTTGATCCAATAAATATACGTCTGTGTCCTAAGTCCACTACACAACTCCATATATAGGGAGTAGTGAAAGACTTTGGACACAGCCTACACATATATTTTTATTAACTCATTCACTGCCTAGAACGACTTCTGTCCCATATGCCCTGTCTGCCTAGAACGACTAAAACGACTTAAAAACAAAAAACTTTTTTTCTTTTTTTTATTTGACCCAAAGACCAAGGAGATATGATTTTTCGAAGATCTAGACTCCCATCCACTTCCTTGTTAACTTAAAAATGTTGCATCTCGGCTCCTGAGTACTTTTTTTTTTCAATGAAAAATCTCTGGCAGTGGGCAAACGCGGCCAGAAATAATTCAGGCAGTGAATGAGTTAATACCAAGTTACATGTTTCAGTTGACATTATGAACATCTCCAAACAAAAGTACTAAGATCTGGATAGGAGTCCCACCTCTTGATGTAGGGTCCTGAAGGCGCTGAGGTGTTGACCTGGGGAGCTTGGCCGTTACGGACCCCCGAGGGCTGCCTGGAGACCACGGCTTCATCCCCCTCGCCTTTGCCGCCCTCGCCCCCTCCGATCCCCCCTCCAAGCCCCCAGGTACGCTTGTACTTCGAGTCGTGCTCTATGGACGACACCCTGAAGAGAGAAAACAGCCCATCAGAACAA
This sequence comes from Gymnoscopelus braueri, assembly GCF_963280865.1. Taxonomy (NCBI): domain Eukaryota; kingdom Metazoa; phylum Chordata; class Actinopteri; order Myctophiformes; family Myctophidae; genus Gymnoscopelus; species Gymnoscopelus braueri. The sequence continues at coordinate 30,239,130 of NC_137621.1, read as the reverse complement.
AGCAGGAAGTGGAAGTGCTTAGGTGAATGTTACTATATTGTACAATAGGTAAAGGCTTTTTACTACTACAGTACTGAATTAGATTAGTACTATCATCACAGCATGCTAATGGGGAAGACATGTTCTCTTACTTTATCTGTAGGTAATCATCATAGAATCCACTCCTCCATTGTGAAAGCATTTTAGAAACATTGATTTAAATTTTAGAACAGGGTAATAAACACACACACCCATTAACCTCTTAAGCCCTATTTAAAAACAATAGCGAATTGTAGATCTGCTATTTGTTTGTCTAATGCCCAAAATATGGGTTGAAAGTGGGTAATGCACACTCAAACACATTCTCTATTGCTATGCATGGTTAGTGAGGGGGGAAAAAAGTTAGCCAGATTGTAGCATTGCTTGACATAGTGAAAAAAGTGGTGAAAACTGTGTGTGTGGGGGGTTGTAAGTATGAGTCATGAAGATTCTGTATGAATATAAATGCTGGAATTGTTAATGCCGCTATTGCAGAACTCCATGGCCACTAGGTTTCTGTCAGGTATAGCGCTAAATTAATTTCACTAACCAGAGGCTGGATCAGGACAGAAGCCAAGTACTCTGCATCACAAGAACCCAAAACTTAATAGTTCCACCTTCTTGCATGCACTCTGTGTGTGTGTGTGTACACAACATTGTGTCCATGAGAAATGCTTTCTTTGCAGAGTGGAGAGACTGAAATGGTATTCAGGCCAGGCTACTTTAAAACCCTTTGGTGAAACTGACGGGAGTGAAAATTCTTTTCAGCAGGGTTAGTTGTGCACGGTGGTCTAGCCTGATTATCAAACGGTACAGCGGAGGTGCCACGACGATGTGCCAAAGGCTGTTCGAGTGGGTGGCGGTTTTCGTTCTACCCCACCGCTACTCCGGGTGCTTCCACTAATAATTAGTTCCTCCCTCTCTGCTTGAGGGTGTCCTAATTAGTGAAATCACCTGGTGTAGTGGTAGTGCACAGAAAAATCCTTGTTGTTCATTTGACTCAAGAGTTTACAAATGGAACTAAATCGACCGACAAGGGTCCATTTGGTTCCATTTGTACGCTGTCTGAGTTTACCACCAAGGATTTTAATGTGTGTGCTCCCGCTCAGCCATCTGTGGAACATCACTGGAGACCTCTGTGGTACAGGAAACACTGTTAAGTGTGTGTGTGGTTCATGCAGGCATGAAGTATACCTATCACAGGGGCAGACACAGAGGCCACAGCACTTGGAGAGGTCTGTGAGGTTTTTTTCAGCCTGTCTCATGTCCTGGTTGATCTGATCCATGCCTTGATCCACACGCCTCAGCTGTTCTGCAAACACACACACACACACAAACCAATACTGAACACCAGCTTTGCATAGGTTGCACACAAACATATTTCCTGCGAAGCACATTGAATTTCTCTGTGCATTAAATGTGCTATATGAATTAAGTTTGACTTGACATTCTCATTATTAGTTAGGGTATTTACTGTCAGTGATCTTTTAGTGCTTCACAAGTTGCCATCTAATAGAATACACTGACTTTACCAGCCTATAACAAGATGTAAAAGCATTGGTGATTTTCGCTGTCTGACAATGGGTGATCACACCAACCTTGGTAAACGTCAAAGCGATGTGCCCGAAGAGGTTGCCCATCCCACTTAGAACAATATTTGATACATTTGGTATGGTCGTTTTTGGGTTCATGTCACATTTCAAAATATGCCTAACATTTCGTACAGTGTCACATTTGCATACTTTCATCAAGGTAGGTGTCACATTTGCATACTTTCATCAAGGTAGAAGACACACAAAAAAACAACAGTAAAATCTTGTGTTAATTTACTCATTTGTAATCCAAATTTGGTTACACATGTACACTAAAAGTTAAATTAACACGGAGGATTTTACTGTGTAGTACGCAAGTGCCAAACTGAGGTGGTGTATCTCTCAAAAGTGGCAAACAGCTCAAACTGAGGCTGGCATCACTCTGTGAGTTAAAGCCTATCGCTGTCACGGTCATGACAGAATGGGAGCAATGAAAATCAGAGGCATCCTGGAGGCATCCTGTGCCACTGCTGTGGGTATGTCTGTACCTCCTTGTTGGTCCAACATCACCATGGTGTTGACGCCCGTCTGTTTGCTCTGGAATACACAAAAAAAAAACAATATTTTCAGACGCAGGAATAAGGTGACAACGTTCATTTTGGCTTTGAGAAGGAGGGTAGGAAGGCTGGTCGACTTTGTTCATTTATCAAGATTTAGTTAACTCCTAGAGATATATAAAGGCTGCAATCCTGAACTATTAAAAATGAATAAAACCATTTCAACTGATGTGTATGTTGTAGTATGTTTATAAAATATAAACATCAGCACATCTGCAGGGGTTGGAGGTGGTCTCCCTAGTCTCCAATTGATAAATTTAGACACTAGTGTCAGGTAGAACACCTACCTATTGGTTGACAAGTAGTACTGCTTAAGTGAAGTTCATACTGTTAAGTGCAGTATCTCCCCTGGCAAAGCAGGGATTGGCTCTTGTGAGTAGCAGAAATTGAGTCTCTCAACCCCGGTTCGAATCTCAGATAGGACATAAAAGTTATGGACTGCAGCATTAAAAGATGTGGGAATGCTCAGTCATTCGCTATTGAATTATAGTTTCAATTTGTCGTCCTCCCCCGTTTAGTTTTTAAGTGATATTTTAATGAAGACCTCTTCGTTCCTCATATCATTCTTCTGTTACAAATATGTTCAATTCTCTGTGTTCCATTGTACTGTCACACTTAATCGTGGTTTTAATTCATCACTGTGTCGTAATACTTCATGCTTTATCCCCATGCAAATAAACATGAACAATGTACGTGAATTCACTCATAATCATTCAAATGTTTTTACTCATCAATTTACAGCAGTTTAAATTGACTGACAAATCCACTGAGCATATTGTACGTCGTACGACAGCAACATTTGCCCAACAGAACAGATCTACAAGCTAACAATGCATTGTAAGCTTTTAGATCCGTTCTTTTTGGCAAGCTTAATTTAGGGTGACCAGACTGTTTTGGCCGGGATTGTCACGTTTTTCAAGCTGTGTGTCCCGAATCCCGACAAATATCACTAATACGTCCCGGTTTTCAACATTCACTACAAAATTGTCCCGGTTTTCACCAGAATTACAATAATAATAGTTGTTTTCAGTGGTTGCATAGACGTTTATCATGTTCTTTTCATATAAACATACTCACATAACCAATCACAAAACATGAACAAATGCATTGCGTGTCTCAATTCAACACTGAGTTGTTGCCTGTATGCAAGACCTATGGTACGTTTACATGTGCGCGTGCATGGATGTGCTGCCATGAATGGGCGCGTGCATGACAAACGTGCGTATTTAATCAAGGGTCCCGGTTTGAGGGGCTGAATATATGGTCACCCTAGCTTAACTCCATTAAAGGGGAATTTTGGACCACGGTTTTCTTACCTTTTCTATGATGTTATGAGATCTTCGGATGAATGGTACAGTAGAAAAATGTCATAACTCGCGTATTTTAATCGCTTTTTTTTGGTGAGATCTGACGTTCATAGTGACAGAACACTATGCAACAAAAAAAAGAAAGAAACGGAAGTCTCGCTAGACGAGATTGAAATCTCGAGATTAAAATCTCGTCTAGAGAGACTTCCGGGTTTTTTTCCCGTTTTTTTGTTCGTTTGCATAGTGTTCTGTCACTATGAACGTCAGATCTCTCTCTCTCAAAAAAAAGAAAAGCAATTAAAATATGTGATCTAGCGCAAGGCCTATTGGCGCACATTTTAAGCTGTGGCGGACCCGGGATGGAGATATGATTTTTTTTCTACTGTACCATTCATCCTAAGATATCATAACATCATAGAAAAGGTAAGAAAACCGTGGTCCAAAAATTCCCCTTTAAGAAGCCATCCACACCAAAAGTGCTGCATGCTTTGTGGTGGTTAACAATGGATGTGAGTGTAAAATGATCCAGAGCATGAAGGAGTTGGAGCTGGTCTCACCTCCTCTGCCATCTGCAGCATCCGTCGGGTGCTCTCCAGTGACTGTAAGGGGGAGGGGAGACAACAGGTGGGGTTAGTTAATGCATGGACACACACACATTCATCAGGGAGAAAAAGAAAGAGGCTGACAGAGATATGCAGTGAAAAAGGAGGGATACACAGTGAATGAGGAAATCAATAATATAAGGCAGAAAGAATAGGGGACTAGTGAAACTGAAAGTGGTAAAGTAGAGAGGGATAATGAAGAGTGGAAAGATCTATAGAGTGACTGTAAAAAGGATATATGCCCGACAACACAATACACAGGGAATAAGGAAAGGAATAATAAAAGCAGAGTGAAAGAATAGGGGAGAAAGCCAAACAGAGTGGTAAAATAGGGAGGGATAAGGAAGAGATCTATAAGTGAACGTAAAAGGTATACACGTATGACGGACAAAACACAATATGCATATATTCAAATATCAAGACCCGACTTTCATTTGTTCAGATTGACATTTTGGTCTGTAACCAGTGTAGTGAGCGTATACAAGGCAGACACGTACAGGTTTTGTCACTGTGGCTCAGAAAAACTAAATCTATCAGCTTGGACTCTTCCTGATCAGGTGACTGAGATAAAGTTAACACAAGCAGCTAACGGCACTGTGACGCACGAGCACACACAAACACTCTCTCTCTCACACACCTTTCAACCAGGCGTCCCTATTTTGGGCATGCCATTGTAGGCGAAAACGTAGAATAGCTGATCTACAAGCTCAACACGTAAGCACATTGTGACCTTGCAGATTGGCTATTTTGCCACGCAACACAATCAAAGGAGTATAAAGACACCAAACGCCAATGATTTGTGATGCATGGAAAACATTGCAATGCATTGCAGTGAGAAATTGCAGTGGTCTGAACTTCCCCTTTGCATGTAGGTACAGTTTTGGGATTCTGTTGCAAGTGGATTCTGTTGCAAGTGGTTACAAGTTGCAACTCGTTGCATCGCTAATCATGGTGTGGACTGGGCTTAAAATAGGCTCTATGCACAGCTGTCATATTGGAAAGAAATTGGGCCTCTTCCTTCCTATTACCAATGACACTAATGAAGGCACTGTTACATTTGTGGTTCTCAAACCTTTTCATTTCAAGGACCCCCATAACTCTCAGAGTTACACACCCGTAAGGGGCCATTGGGAACCCCCTCAAGGAACCATGAGGGTACCTGGACCACACTTTGAGACCCACTTGGAACAGAGCCTTCATCAGTATCATTGGTAACACTAAAGCACAGGCAGCCATGCGTAAGCACAGAAGAATAAGCAAAAACACAAGGGGGGGTAAAGCAAGTAGGTTAGGTAGGGACACATATGGACACCCCAGACACACACACACATAAAGGCAGCAGTGTCTTGACAGCAGGGTGGAATGCAGTCAGTCCAGGTATATGTGAAGCCTTCCTTCAAGCATCTATTAATACCAAGCGGCTGTTCGGAGAGGTGGATTGGTGGTGACATAAGAGTGCAGGCGTAGGGGAGAGAGAGAAAGAAGACATGGACTCTTCGTCACGATCTCATTGTCAGCATGTCTAATGAACTGTTAACAAGAACGTGCCGGGTCCAGGTTGTCTCATTCTCTCTGTATTATGTTTGCTCGGAATACATTAAAACTGCGAGAGTGAGAGGCAAAGGGTGATGAAAAGTTTTTAAAAAAATGTCAGAAAAGGAAGAAGGTTGGAGAATGAGGAGATTTTGAACGCAGGCATCTGCGTGCTAAGCCTGAACAACATCAGGTTGGATAAAGACTACAGTATGTCTAGCGGATACCTCAGACTTGGTAATTAAGTGCTGAGGTGTCGCACAGCACACTAACATCCCAGCTCTGAGGTGCTCCAAGGAAAATGTTTTGAGATGAAACTAAACTTTTTGTTATCGGCTGTTTGGGGAGACTTAATTGGGCTTGGCTAAATGCTTTAACAACACCCACCACAACAACAAAATCACGTTAAACCAGGTTTTTCCCGACATGCTGTGAACATTATTAGTATCAGTAGCAGTTACCCAAAGCCTGAAAGGCAAGCCCAGTTAACGCAGGGACCCATCTTATGCAATGTCCAATCTATGACCTCCACCTCCTGACCAAGCGGTCACCCGAGGAAGCAGGAGAGAGAAGTACAAGAAAAAAGGAGAAGCAGTTCTGGTTAAGAGACAGAGTAAAAACAGATAACCGCAAAAAGGAAGCAGCATGAGATTAGTATAGTAACGGTTACAGCAAGGTGAAAGCCCCTCCCTACTCCGAGTCCATTTGTACACTCCGAGTTAAACTAACACTGAGGATTTTACTTTGTAGGATGGTATTATCCATTTGGCTCCATCTGAAGCAGCATGCTCAGTCATATGATGCCTTAGAGTGCTGATTAAACCAAATTGGGCCTGATAATACAACAGAACTGATGTAGCTGACAGAGCTCAATGTGTGAAAACCACAGAGGCAAAGTGGGGATATCAAAATTCAAAATTTAAGTAGTTACATCTCATGTACAGGTACACAAGAGTCAAATTCATTGATTTCGGCTTCTCTGCATTGTATGTACTGTACATTTATCTGTACTAGGCTGATGTCAATAGAAACGATGCCCGTTGGGAACGCATGCCCCTCCGGTAATGCAATACCCGTTGTCAGAGTACCCGTTGCACCTGTCTGGCTCTCTGTGTCCCTATTATACCCATATTTGGAGATCGCTGTCTGTCTGTCTTGTCTATGGAGATCCATTGCCACACAGCACTTCTGGACAACCATCTACCGACTGACTCCCTCGGGTCCTCCTCTGTGATACGCATGCCGAGTTTGAAGTTGATCGGTCAGATGGTTCTCGAGATATGTGGGCCGCACACGGACGGACAGACAGAGATTCTGTACCAATTATAGACAGATGTGTATATGTTTATGTGTATTTGGGTGCAGTTATAATTTTTAAGTGTCGGGTGCCTGTGTGTGTTGGGATGCGTTTAAATAATGTAGTGTGTGGTGACTAAGGTGTGTTGTGTAGGTCCTGCGGCTTCTGCCTTAATAAATGCCTTAATATAACGGTTGTTTGCCCATTAATGTGTGATTGTGTATGCAGAGCTCCCTCTGTGTGTGTGTGTGTGTGTGTGTGTGTGTGTGTGTGTGTGTGTTGTGTGTGAGAGATTGTGTAAGCACAGCTCTCTCTGTGTGTGTGTGTTAGGCAGACAGGCAACAAGCCTTTGGTGTCTATTGATACTAAAGGTATCACAGCCTTGATATATGGGGGTAAATTAGGCATGAAGCACTGTACGATTCCCATAAAGGCTTTGCCTAATAATCAACTCTGAAACAAACGGGTCTAATTACCCTAGCGTAACGCTATACTGCTTCCTCAACACTGTGAGTGTGAGCGTATACACACACACTGATCATTTCAATTTGTGAAGCTTTTTTTTCCTCAGGAAGATTTTTTTTTTTATCTGCACTGTTGAATTTATGGATGTCCAGAATATTTGAATAACAACACAGCTATAATGCTTCTGCAATAACAGCAGTGTGTGTGTGTGTGTGTGTGTGTGTGTGTGTGTGTGTAGTGCACCAGTATGCTCATTTCAAATTTGTATAGCTACACTTTTAATCTGAGATAAAAGGTGTTGAGTCTATTATATCAGCACTGCTGATATTAATGGGGGCCTCGAGGATAATTATTAGCACTTTGGACATGAAGGAACAAAGACCAGTGCTTGATGTCTCTGGTCCCTGTGGGTGCATGGGCATGCTTCTTTTGAAGGTTATGGTTTTTCAATCAAGTGTGTTATGTTTGTTGGATCATAACAATATACCTATGCAAATCATTAGCACCAAAACATTAGCAGTGTGGACATTAATTCATTATTTCTCACCCATTGTGGTGTGCATGTTAATGTGTGTGTGTGTGTGTGTGTGTGTCTGTGTGTGTCTGTCTTAGCGTTCTGCAATGGAACAACTTTAGCAGCACATAAATGTATAAATAAATTCATGCTCCCTAGAAAATTGGAAATGGAGCATGCATGCGATTTCAGATTCAAAAGTAGGCACAGACATTTTAGTTAATTCCGCTGATCAGGCACCCTGAAGTTCTCTCCAGTAATGCAAAACTTTTCAATTTAGGATCACGTGGCTCCTGGGAGGAAATGCCATCACATTTTTGTCTGACTAGCATATATAAAAGCCCATATGACAAAAAAAAAAGAACACTGAGGATTATATGTATTCACTGATTCCTCAACATCTTGTGTGTGCGTGCGTGTTCAACAGTACCTCATCAGTCACTGTGTTGGCCCTCATGGTGATGTCCTCCACCGTCATGTCGTTGGTGTTCATGGTGCCGTCTTTCTGTTTGGAGGCTCCTCCAGTGCCACGGAACTCGACACTTGTAGTCCTGGGAGGACAGACGGACACGTTGTCATCACATAGGAGGGAGACAATGCGTCAATGGACGGCAACTTGTCCAGAATAATAAATATGAGAATAAAGATGCTCTGGGGGCCACACTAGTTGACAGTCAAGTCCTCAGCGTTCATTTAACGCTGACTGTACAAATGTGACATTTGTACACTCAAATGGCATTACAAATGCCATGGATAAATGAACACTGAGGATTTTATTGTGCTCCATATTTAATGGCTATTTTTGCAACAGGTAATTAAAATGTATATGGGATAGGATGACAATATTGCTAATATGCCAAGATACTACAATGAATCATCAACTGTGGAAACCAAGTCACTATATTGCTCATGAATAATGAATAATAGTGCAACCTGAGGCACTTGTGATTTTCATTTCAAGCTTCTTCCACATGTCTGTGTCCATGTGGTTGAATTATATACCTCTTTGTCTACACTGAAAACATAATTAAGGTGATAGAATCTAAAAGGTGCCCAAGTAGCCTATAGTATAAGATATCCAGTGTTTTTCTTCCACACATGTAGACTACCAACAACATGTGAATTACCCCGACTGACAAAATAACAAATCAATAGCACTGCGTGTGTTTGCAGTCTTGTACGAATCAATTTCTGCTAGTGATAACTACCCAAGTCTGCCTTCAAGACAAATAACCTGAGAACATATAGCATACCACTGATAATTGAATCTACACACACAGCACAGGGAAGGAATACAATGCAAAACCTAAACAAATTGGGTTCTTTCCCTGCACCTGGGGATGGAATGTTTGGAGCCTGAACACAAGGAGCAGGTTGCATAGAGAACAGATTCCATTGCAAATCCAGCAGTAGTTCCTTGTTGCTAGGTTTAACTGGAGTATAGCTAATACCAAGGAAGCAGACTATGAGAGGGGCAGTGATAATGAGGTTGACATAGCAAAATGAGGGTCATGAGACTGGTCGCTGGCGGAAGACCTTCATTTCACTGCGTTTAAATATAGTAAGATATGGAGTTGGAATAATATTCTGTATGCCTAACCCTTCATAGATGATATGCATCAAATAAACAAATACACGTACGAATGCATATTACTGTACCGTATGCAACAGAAATGTATTTTGATAAGGAGTTCCATTCTACGTTATGGGCTAGTTTTATTTCTAAAGCTTGGCTAATTGGGCAAACTAGACTGTATAATTATAGTACATGCATGCAATATGAATGAGATCAGTTAATTTGATGCATATCAAGTATGATGGCATACAGAATATTATACTCCATGTTTTTACTATAATTTGTATAGTTGGTCTAAAAAATGCCTGGGCAAAACGCTGTGAAAAGAGGGTCTTCCGGTCACTGGCAGTTGTGAGTAAACTGGGTATACTAGCATAGATAGGTTTAGCTGGTGGTGGGCTTATGCTTAGTCTAAGGTACTTTTATGTGGGCAAGGTCCATGTTTTACAATGACGTAACATAATGTTCTTCATCCAGGCCTGGCGATACATTGTGACACCAGGATTCATTGGGTTCAACTTGCTTTAAAGACACTCGTTCAAAGAAATAATTTAACTGTAATTCACATAATAATGGTAAAGCCTTCATTCACAAATGTTCTATAGATTGAATAATGGCTGAATAATGGCCGATTTAGGAGGATTTAGGCCTACAGTTGTACAATCATGAAAGCACTGGAAACCTTGACTGCTAGAAGAAATTAAAAATAAAGTTTACCGTTTAATCCAAAGTGCATGTTATAATATGGTCAAGGTCCCAGTTTTACCATGTTAGCCAGGGCTGTGTGCTGACAGGAAGGTTTTGATATGGCTGGAACATAACAAACAACTACGAAGACAACAGACTGGCTTTGTTTGTAGTGACTGGCAACATAGTATCAGGCCATTGTTTCATCTGGCATTTTATATAGCAGTAGTTTTGGAGGATAATTTCAGCTGTAGTTCCATTGTTGTTGCTATGGTCCAAGCTACTGTTCTTGTGCAGCTTGTGGCCATGATAAAACCTGCACAACTTTGATTACTTAATCATTTATATATATATATATATATATATATATATATATATATATATATAAAGGGGGTAATTAATTACATTACTTTTCTTAGAAGAGCTGGGACTCTGGCTTAAATTTTACCATTTAATTTCACATCTTCTCCAGCAGTGAAGATAGTTTTCTTGTTGTGGCAGCGGTTATACTAATACCACATTTCAGACTGTACTACTCAACAATTGAATTGGGGCCTTGTTGATTCACAAAAGCAGTTCATGTTGCACAGAAGGAGACTGCGATGTAAAAGACAAAGCAGATTAACTGTAATGTATGTCACAGATGTTTTTCTCAGGACGCAGCTTTATTTCCTCTCTCCTTCCCTCCCCGCTCTCTTCCTTTAGAGTTCAAGTAACATTTTCCTGTTTTCGCAATAACCCCTCTGAACTATGTTCACTTTTCCTCATAAATCCCCCCCATGCAAAAGCAAATGGAAGGTTGGCAGACAGTCATGCGGTGGACTCTGGTTTTATTGGGTCCTATAGAATCGCCTCAGGGCCTGTGTTTTCTGACTGACCACTGGCCCTGCCTGGACTGACGGCTTTTTGCAACTCAAACACAGGACTCTTTTTTTTACAGATACTGTTGTACTCCAATGACAACGTAAACAACAGTGTTGTTGTTGAGAATGTCAATAGTGACAGATGGATTACTTGAACTGAATTTTTTCAATCCAAAATAATAGCACTCCTTGTGTATAGACATGGAGTTAACCCTTCATGACCTGGACGTGCCTTGTTTGGTCAATAAAACGTTTGGTTTAAAATTGGATTTGCTAAGCATCTATAAACAAATATATTATATATTTAAACAGGTTATCATCAGAGTCCCTCTTATACAATGCACCAAACATGAATACTGACGTAAGCTCTACAGTCAAGACACTAAATTCACCTTTTGTCCACCAGTGTCCAACACTGCCTGATACTCCATCATGAACTACACCAGTCATCTATACATACATCAAAGCATCGCTACATGGCGTTTTAGATCACCTGCATTTACCTGATTGTAGAGCTGAACAACCTTAACAACAACAGCCAAACCAGCCAGTGTTGGCTGGTGTTAATTTCCCACCCTGGCTGAACACACACACACACACACACACACACACACACACACACTATAATTTTACTGGGTCTCTGGAGCAATTTAAAAAGCCTTTACAATACATACCCATTCATGTTGCCTTGACTGTAGTTCCCTCACAGTGCCAGGCCAATAACTTATGGCTAACCCCTGTCTTCCTACTGGGAGGCTGGGACACACATTTCCTGCTAATCAACCCAAACCTGTTCCTCCAGATCTGGCAACTACAAACTCTGACGTCTTTTTCTTTAGTGGAAACCCCCCCCCCTCCCTCCTCATTGGGCTAATACATTCACACTTCAGGACTTTTTTTCTTCTTTCAGCCCATATCATTTGCACGTCAATTCCCCGCTATGCCACCACATGACAGGGCGTATGATGTCGATTAGTCAGCTGTTGGTTAATCACGTATGAACCTTAGTAGTCTGGGGGCGAACATTCAGGGGGACAATAGCAGATCTACAAGCTTACAGAGCTTTTGAAGAGATTTGGTGTAAAGGGGAGAGGACATACTGTATAGACTCCTGGGGGACACACCAGTAAGTGAAGTATAATGTTATGGTTAGGTTGTGAAGTCAAGTCAGAGATGTGGGCTCATCTGCCATCTGTACACAGTCAACAGCCGGTGACATCATACTATGACGCAAAGTCGTATTTCTTACCAACCACGACTGTTCATCAGAAGTACTCCACTACATCTCAGAGGCAAATATTGTACTTGTACTCCACTACAATTATTTGAAAACTTTAGTTACTAGTTACTTTGTAGATTTTTATTATTATTACAAAACACACTAACCACTTCAGCCGTATATATTTTTGGGCCATTTGAAAATAGATGACATTTTGATGCCAATACTTAATACTTTTACTCAAGTAAAATATTAATTCCGGACTTTTACGTGTATAACAGTATTTCTACATTGCAATATCGATACTTTCACTTAAGTAAAAAATGTGAGAACTTTTTCCACCAGTACTTTTTTACAAACTTGTCTGTGACACATTGTTTGTAAAGTTGCCGTTGAGCAGGTTCCGGTAACTCTCTCTCTCACACACACACATACAGCAGTTAGCTCATTGTGCTAGCGCGCTAGTTCCGCTTTCTATCAATTAACCAGCCAAACAAATATGTTGACTGGCAACCAGAAAGCGATTGTTATTAAGGTAAAGGTAGAAACAATACTTACAGACAAGCTTCCTTGTTTGGAAAGACCTTTGGAATTCGTCCTAGTTTCGGTAAGTATGTCAACTTGGCCGAGAGGCGACAGGATTCCTTCACTCAACTCCGGCTCAACTCCGCCACTTCGGACTCTAAATCCCATAGTCAGAGGGGTACTGTCGCGCTGTAATTGGCTGGATGGTTGTCAGTGACAACCATCCAGCCAATTACAGCGCGACAGTACCCCTCTGGCCAGGCAGCAAGCTGGTGCGGTGATGAGGCATCAGATCCGCTCTACCATTGTCAACAACATGTGGATGTGTGTATGATAAACTCCATCTAATCACAAGTCTCTTTACTTTACATCAGCTACTATGGCAAGGTTAGGTTGTTTATTTAGACCTGAGATGATCTATCTGCACTATTCCAACGTTAACTATGCTTTGCGACTGTACTGAAGCGGAGTTGTGCCGATTTAAATATTATAGTTTACAGAATCGAGGATTGTTCGTGAATGTCGCTAAGTTTGTCATTACTATGACCAACTACTAGCCAACCACAGCGCGACAGTCCGTCCTGGCCATGGGATTTGGGTCACTCACAATATGTCCTGTCATATGACTCCAACAGCAACACAAAAAAAGAAGGGGGGGGGGGGCACCTTACCCATGTTCCCCTCACGGGGGCAGCATTCCCCCTTTACCCAGACCCCCCACTAATTTACATGAATATGGTCTACTCTACTGGGTGAAGTGCATTAAGTGTATTCACTGAAATTCGAGCGATTATCAACAAATCTGCCTTGTAATTCAGCAAGTTTTATGTTTACAACCGCAGAGCCTGGCACAAGGTGAATTCAAAGACACATGCTGACTGGGCAAGGGGCCAGCTTACATATCAGCTGGAGGCAGTCGAGTCTCACAGGCAAACATTTTCCCTCACTGCAGCGAAGTTATTTTTTTCCCCCCATAGGTCACCTACAGCTAAATACAGTACAAGCTGAACTGCTTATAATAACCCCAAGCTGCTGAAGGGATGCTCTAGAGTTGCCCCAACAAACTGCCCACAGCACTTGGTGCCAAGCTCTCTCTGCCCATCTATCTTTAATAGAGTCTACACAGCATGCATTATTCAGCTATAACACATGGTACATCTGGACCTGTGTGTGTGTGTGTGTGTGTGTGTGTGTGTGTGTGTGTGTGTGTGTGTGTGTGCACGTGTGCGTGTGCGTGTGCGTTTGTATGGGCATGTGTATGAACACACGTTTGAACATCTATGCATATACAGTACAAGTGTTCACATGCACACACACACACACACACACACACACACACACACACACACACACACACACACACACACACACACACACACACACACACACACACACACTTGTGTGGTCCACACTTAACTTTATAATGCTGTGCAACATTTGACCATTTCACGCCACATCCAGCAGTCCTTGAAGAGCTAATAGTATTTCCTCTGTAATAATGTGTATGTAGGCCTGGAGCAGAAAATATAAGAGAAAAAGAGAGGGGGAGAAGGAAAAGAAGTGTGTAGTATTTGTGTAGATTTGTGTGTGCCCGAGAAATATAGAGAAACTTGAAAGAGGCGCACATTTCTCCACCAGGCTGGGTTGCCTAGCCAGGGCTGTGTAAGTCATGGGTTGCAGCCGTTAGGGCAGAGGAAGCTTGGGGGGATGCGGATTTCCACAACATACGGTACAATAAAAATTTTGTGGCACTCCTACGGAGTGAAAGTGCTTCTGGAGGTGCACTCCCTATAGAGGCCCCTCAACATGCAATTCTAATTTAGGCCTGATTGGATGTTTTGTTCAAGATATATGTTTTTAGTAAGAAATAGGCCTCTAATTGTGGAAGCCAATGACAGGCAAACAGCAAAACTCTGACGCTCATTGTCACATGACTCCCGAGATCATTTGTACCAAATTTGGTGAAAATATTGTTTCTGCAACAAACTGACATTTGTAGCATTTTTAACTTATTGGCAGAGATAATATAGCGATGCAAAAAGAAATGCAGTAAGATAGAGAACTTGTATGAACATACATAGCCTGATTTATACTTCGACGTACGACGGATTAGTACAAAACAATGCGACTTTGTGAGCTTGTCGCTCAGCTATTTTCAGCGCTCGACACCGATACGACGGGGTATAAATTAAGCAGTACAGATGGCAGGTTCGGGATCAAGCTCTTTCATCATGTCGTTCCTCATTAATAGTGATGGGAGCGCTGCCCTAATTCCATAATTCTTAAATCATACCAGTTAACTGAACACGAGCAGACAAAAGTACAGAGGAGCGGAAAGGACAGATTAGCCCTATAGGCTAATAATTCCTATATGTGTGTCTGTGTGTGTGAGTGTGAGAAAGAGAGATAGAAACAGAGGTGAGAGAGAGAGAGAGAGAGAGAGGGAGAGAGAGAGAGAGAGAAAGAGAGAGAAAGAGAGAGAGCTGAAAGGAAAAAACGAAAAGATGAAAAGTGAAAAAGGAGAAGTCATTTCTGGCTTTCGTCATTGGCTGTTGCCAAAAAAAACATCATAGGCCAAATTTATGCTAGCCATTGACTGTTCCATAAGTGGGCCAGCCAATGAAAATGGCTGAATTAATCAAATGATTAATTATCTGGAATGCCACAAGGGGATATACAGCTTGTGTGTGTGTGTATGTGTGTGTGTGTGTGTGTGTGTGTGTGTGTGTGTGTGTGTGTGTGTGTGTGTGTGATGTGTGCGCGTACATGTGTGTGTGTGTGTGACAGTGACATATGCCAGATCACTGCTTTCTCATGATTTCAAGGGGGCACATCTGTTCACATCTGGCCCCGTTCCAATTCTTCTACACATCCACCCCTCACTTCCCCTCACGCAGGGTTGAGACATGGGGAGGAAGACCTCAGGGGTCCCTCTTCATCAGCCTTCATTTTACGCTAGGCTAATTCGGTTTGTACCCAATCGCACTCAGACCAAGAAACTGGCTGACCGTGGCCTGTGTCTCAAAATTCTGAAATAAATTTATACCCTCGTCTCCATTCACTGTAATCCCCCCCTCTTCTCATTTTGACTCAAGCTCTCATCTGGATCTGTTTGATGGAAACCAGATACTTTGATAGCCATTAGCCCCGTTTCCACAGAAGAGCCAAACATGGCTAGTCAAGACTCATCTATTATTCATGTGCTTCAGTTTTTTCCCCCAAAACAACATTCTGCTGTGCTTTTTTCCGTGTTGTGCTGCAGGAGGAGATGATGATTCAGTGAAGCTGTGGTTTCAAATGATGCTTTCAATCCAGCGTTATTAATGCTTTAAGCTAGACCGTGCCCTAATAAGCCCCACTGGGGAGACGTGGATACACTCTATCTGTCTCTCTATCCATGTTGGGTCTGATGAAGACCAATTGAGGTCAACAGGATAGGGAAACATTTTGCATTCCAGGCATTTAGCTGATGCTCAGAGGAGCAGTATAATGAGTGAACAGGTAAGGGGGTTTGGTGTCTAGCTCAAGGGCATTTATAGAAGATTATTTTTCTGCTGTCATTTCTGCTTTATTAGGTAGACCAGATCGACAGCACATTGGGAAGAGTGAGGACAAAGTATACAGTTACACAAGTCATCAGCAGAATTTAAACCTATGTCGCAATTACAGTATGTGCCATGTTCACAAACCGGTAGAGTCAACAGTCCCGACATCCCACCCTGAGCAAGCAATCAAAATTGCTTGCTCAGGGTGGGATGTCGGGTCTCTTCTCTACATGTAAAGTGTCTTGAGACAACTTGTTGTGATTTGACACTTTAATAAAATTGAATTGAATTGAATTGAACAGGGCACCTCACACTCAATAACAATTTGACAGGACAAAATTATGTAAATGGGCATACTGGCTGTTGTTTACTGGGGTCATGTTTGGTGGGGGGATGGCCAATGAGGCCATCCTGCTGAAAAACGGATGGACACAGGACAGGAAAGGCTAGGCTAGGAAAGGAGTATTGTGTGTCTGTTGTCAGCAGTGAAGATTAGCTGTCATTTTTGCTGCAGGATGAAACATCTGAAGATCTGGGAGGGTGATTTCATCTGAATAATTTCATGGCTTGAACTCAATGCTGGTAGTCCCAGGTCTCTGACGTCAAAGAGAGATAGACATGGGAATGAAAAACATTTGTATAGACACATGAATATCATCAGCCCCCTTGAATATGAAAACCAAAAAAATGATTGAAAGAAAATGCAAATAAACATTCATATGAAAAAAAAAAATATCACTCACTTGAACTGTTTTTCCGGTAGACAAAAAGACAATCTTTATTTGTGTGTTTCTATCCTTGCTCCGATTTTCCATGTTTACTTTCGATTAACTGACTGAGGCTACACAATACGTTTTCATATTAAAACAAATTTTAAAACGAAAACGATCTCCATCCACATAAGCATTTTTGCAGAAATAATCTCCGTCCATGCAAATAAACGTCCATATAAAAGAAAAGAAAAAATCACTCACTTGAACTGTTTTTCCAGTAGACAAAAAGACAATCTTTATTTGTGTTTCTCTCCTCACTCCAACTTTCCATGTTTACTTTCGATTAACTGACTGAGGCTACATAATACGTTTTCATTTTAAAAATAATTTGAGAACAATCTCCGTCCACTCGTGTTTTTGCAGAAATAATTTCCGTCCATTCTACACGCCTGGAAACGAAAATCACATTTTACATTTGACAGCCATTTGACAATTATGTCCATGAAACAGTACATGTAGTCACACAATGCTTGTACATTCAAAGAATGTTTCCCCTTTCTGTTGATGTAGTCTGTGGATTTAGCTAGGGATTGTTTTACTTTGATGTGTGTGCAGTCAATTGTTCCCAAGCATTGTGGTATACCGTGTGTTTGGTAGAAGTTGATGACAAGATCCTTCACTTGGGGCTCTTTACTCTGTGTTTTGATGTAGTCTGGACCCAGGAAGACGGTGATGGCCTTACAGACTTTTGGAATGACTGAAACAACTGGTTGGGATTGTCCAAATGCATTAGCAAGTCTGAAATTCACCACTGGTAAGGACATGTGACTGATAAGACCCAATCAGGAAGTGAACGTCTGTGTTTGCGTTATCGTTTTAAAACATCTCTGTTCTCGTCTGCCCAGACTAAAATGTAATGCCAGAGTTTTTGAAACAGTAGCGTTTTGAAAAGTCTAAATTTTAGCGGTTAAAAAAGTGTGGACATTGTGGACGCTAAGCGCAGATGTAGCAAAAGTTGTGTGTTTTAAAACGAAAACGTATTAATGTACTATAAATGTAGCCTGACTGACTAACTTTGACTGGCTTACTGACAGACTGACTGACTGACTGACTGACTGTCGGTGGACGGCTCAACAATGAAATCACCACAACAGAAAAGGAGACAAACTCATACATGACACTCAGACCCGGAAGCATCCTACTACTACCAACCATGGATCACAAACCAGAGAAGAATGATAAAAGGACAGCATCAGTGGAGTTGAAGAAGAGGACTTGTTTCTCTCTCTCTCTTTCTCTTTTTTTTGTGTGTGAATCATCCACGGCCTTTACTCCATCACTGCATCCCACACAGGAGTCCTTAACAGTGATTTTAAATGCTACAAAAATAAGATGAAACCAGGAAGAGAGTGCTTCTCCTTGTTTGTGTTTGCTGATGTCCTGTATGTGTGGTTGTGTATAAGTGTATGCACATGGGTGTTGTCAGTGTGTGTGTGTGTGTGTGTGTGTGTGTGTGTGTGTGTGTGTGTGTGTGTGTGTGTGTGTGTGTGTGTGTGTGTGTGTGTGTGCGCGCGCGCGCGTGTGTGCGTGTGTGTGTGCGTGCACACACGCGCATGTGTGTATTCATGTGTGCGAATGTGAGCATGTGACTCCAATGTTTGTACTGTATATGTTTATGTACTTGTGTGTTTGTGTACACTTGTTTATGTATGTGTGTGTGTGTGTGTGTGTGTGTGTGTGTATCTGCACGAGTGTGTTTGTGTGGGTGTGTGTGTGTACGCGTGTGTTCTTGTTCACAGTGCTTAATCATTATGTTCACTTCCCAACATTAAAGAAGTTTCAATCCCCAGACACTCTCTCTCTCTTCCTCTGCTCCCTCTCTCTTTCTGCCGTTCCCTTTATGCCATGTCCATGGATGAACCAAAATCTCTGAGGCCGAGTCGGAGACTGTGTGTGGCAGTCTCTTTCGCACACACACGCATACACGTTGTCTCATTTGCCATGGCCCATGTGCTTCCCCTATAGGTTTAACCGCAGACCCGAGGCCAGCTTCAGTCAGATTTTATGTCCATTTTAATCTAGCCCAGGCCCTGAGGGCTGATTTCCAGTCAGTTTCAGCCACAAGGTCCATTTATCTCCCAGACCAAACTAATCCATCAACGCCCACAAGGCAGACAGGAGCAAACGCAGTGAGAAGAGAGGTTATTTATTCCTTTGATGTTCTGGAAGTCTCTGGGAGAGAGCAGGAGAGTGGGTCTCACTCGTAGACATCTAGTAATAGTAGTAGGGGTGTTTCTTTTTATCACCATGAAAAAATATATCATTGTTACAAACAGGATTGGATCAGAGGGTTTCACAGTGGTCATGCAACTGAGTGTCGCCTCCTTTTCTTACCTTTACCGTCTTACTTTAAAGAATACCCCCCCACTCACCCCCATCCTTTGCCCTCACCCTTTTATCCTGCCTGTCCGAGAGAAGGTTCTGTAAGTGACCACAGTCATAATAATATACAGACAGACAAAAGGTGGGTGACCAGTGGTACATTCATACATGAGCAAAAGTCATAATTCCCCAGAAGTCACCCGACCACCTACCAACATTAGACAGTGCCATAGATGGCCGTGCAGGCCCTGCTGGCTGTGATAAATGCTTTAGTTTAGAAACATGAATAAGACAAACAACACATCCCTCCTGAAAATATACACCTCACCCCAGTAACCCCACCCTCCGCCCCAGCTACCCACACACACACCACTCCCTACATCATTAAAACCGGCTACGGTTACACTTTTGTGATTTTGATGAGATTTTAGAGACCCGATCGCAGAGATCGGATTTGAAGGATTTTATGATATCACGTTGCCGCATGCACTCAAAATGTCTGCCCCGCGTCGCGTCTCCTGTGGCCGCTTTCACTTTAACACGGTGTCTGTGTTATTTTTGCTTCCCTCTCTGTGTCTTTGCGTTGCTTAAATGCACATTGTGGCTGGACTTTGTCCATACTATATAGAATTCCAATCCCAATGCAAGCCTGACCACTTCCAAATCTGGTTTTGACGAGCTGAAAGTAATGTGAGCAAAATCCAATTCTCGTGCTCGCAGCCCTGTCACTTAATGCGTCCCGATATGATCAGATGATAAGAATGATCAGATGATAAAAATGATCGGATGATAAAAGTTGCATTGAAATGACAAGTGCAACCGTAGCCACAGCTAGATCTACCCCATCTGAGGGCGAAAGCCGATAGTCAATTCCAATGATCCCCCAACTCCCCCCACCTCACCCCACCCCCAACCCCCTTAAATGAGTGCAAAAAGATTTCCTCTGTGTTTTCCAGCTAAGAGGTGGGTGCAACACATCCGCTCAACCCAGGCTTGAAGGGATCACAGATCCGGGACAGCTCCCCAGACAGCTCTAGGCCAGGGATGCAACCCTCTCAGGGCGAGCCAATAGGATGGGGTGTCTGTGGCATGGGCCATGGAAAGGGCTGGCGCTGGCAGTGGTTGGTGGTAATACAGAGGTGGAGGGGGGGGTAGGGGTTAGGGGGTAGGGGATGGAGACTGAGGGGCTTCCCTGAGGGGTGATGGATTTGCAGGGACAGCCAGTCCAGCCAAGCGCAGCCCAGCCTCGCCCAGTCCAGCAGCCTCGGGTGGGAGCACCAGGGGGAAACAGGGAGTGGGGGTCACAGCCAAGAGAGGAGTCCCAGTAGCAGTGAAGCCAGGGCAGGTAACAGAGCCAGAGACCCTGTCCTCCAGCATGGACCTCCACCAGTCAGGAAGGGCTCTGGAGAGTCATATCCTGATCCATCTGAAACAAATGAAAGAGAGAGAGAGAAAGGAAAAAAAACAAAAACAAACAACAAAACATTGGAACTGTGAGAGAGACACATAAGACAACAAAGACATGACAATATGAAACAGAGTGACTGAACGACTGTTTTGGATGAAGACAAGAGTAAGACAATTGGAACAGTTGTTGGGGTAGGACAAACACAGACTTGGAAAGTGACTGACAAAACATAAAACTCTCTTCCTCTTCTCCTTCCTCTTCCTCCTCTGCGGCAGCATCAGCCACGGAGGGGTAGAGAGAAAACGACAGAAGGGGAAGTAAGGAGGAAAGAGTGAAGGAGGAAGAGGGAGGAGTGGAGATGACAGCAACGGAGCTCTGCGGGGGGTTTAACCAACCTAATTACAGTTTAATCACAGAGACTTGGAATCTGGAGCAGCTGATACACACACATACGCACACACACATCCAAGCACGTGCAGTGGCTCAGAGCTCATTGCCGAAAACAACATTTCACAGATGAGATGAAAGTTTTCAATGCCAGATTGGATTATTCAAACACTGGCGCCAAAGAGCAGAATCAAAGAGTAGAGCTAAAGTAATGACACAATAAAACAATGGATGAATGTTGTTTCAGTAATTATGCAGGAGGAAGAGAGCATTTCCCCGCCCTCCCTCCACTCTCTGCCGGATATGGCATGTTTTAAGTCCTGGAAAACCATGACGGCTGACTCCGCTCCTTTTTCCAGAGAGCCTCAAAGCCGTGTCATCGCGGCAGTGAGACATATTACTATCCCCAATTTAATTCTGTAGTGATGCCTGCTTGCAGTTTAATACTCAGGAGGCTAAAATCTGCTTTGGGAAACCACTTAAGATAGATTTCAAGATAAATTATCTGTGTGTGTGTGTGTGTGTGTGTGTGTGTGTGTGTGTGTGTGTGTGTGTGTGTGTGTGTGTGTGTGTGTGTGTGTGTGTGTGTGTGTGTGTGTGTGTGGAAGGGGTTTTGAAATAATGTACATACCCAGTGTTGGCTTAACACCGGATATGAAAGTGTTAATCGTATAACACACATTATGTAATAATATTACTTTCATGAGTAACAAAGCAATTATGATGATGAAGTTAAAAAAAATATTACGTTTACAAAATAGTTAATATTATTATGTCAAGGAGCAACACATTACTTTCAGAAACCTTTGTACATTTTATATTCATGCACACTAATAACAATGCCATTTTTAGCTATTAGCTATTTAGACTTTTATTTGATTTAAAAAATATATATGCTTTGCAGCAAGTGTCCTTTTGCACTACAAATGAGGATGTTTTGTGAAATTAATATAACACATAATCTTCCAACATAACTTATTACTTTTAATTCAAACTTTTCTCCAACAGGACACTATCCCGATGCACTTGCATAGGCAGTGCTCCTCCAGTCCTCCTCCTTTTACGACGGGCCGAGCTATTTTCAAAAGAATGTACTGTCTTGCCTGAGTGCACACTGAATGATGAGGAAAAGAGGGAATACCTAGGGTGCGAGTCTAATCATACCTCATCTTTTCACACTGGACTGTGATGGCGGAAGAGGCGTGAATCTCACAGAAAACCGGATTCTTATTACATTACATCTGTCCCTGATAGATGGGTTATTAGCTCTTTAAGACCGGGAACGCATCTGTGCGAATTTTTTAGATTTCTTTGGCTATTCAAAAATAGCAGATATACAAGCTCATAGCGCGGCATGAGCTATGAGCTTGTAGATCTGCTATTTTGGAAAAATCTTGAAAATTCGTGGCAAAATCATTACATATTTTTGAAAGCGAACATTTGTAAAATATTCATTTCCAGGAACCCCCAAAAGCAAAGATCTGGGTTACAAATGTCTGGCAAAAAAAAGAAAAAAAATCAATTTTTTGCACAACTTTTCATGATTTTTCAAAAATAGCAGATCTACAAGCTCATAGCGCGGCACCGAGTGCCGCGCTATGAGCTTGTAGATCTGCTATTTTTGAATAGCCCAAATAAATCTAAAAATGACGCACAGAATGCGTTCCAGGTCTTAATGGGTTAGATTCCTATCTGATTTTGTTATTATAAAATCAGCCCTGACGGAGTACTGGAATAGCATCGCATCATTTTAGATAGAACACTTTCCAAACTATTCTGTTCATTCTGCACAAGGACAGAAGGTCTCTCTCTCACTCCATGTGATGTGATGTGATTTGATGTGAAGTGTGTGTGAGGGCCAGTTGGTGTGTGTGTGTGTGTGTGTGTGTGTGTGTGTGTGTGTGTGTGTGTGTGTGTGTGCGCGTCTGTGTGCCTCCGTCTGTGCTTTTAGGTGAATGTGTGCTTACGGGACCATGGGTGTGAATGTGTCGTGAGCACATGTATGCTTGTGTCTGTGGGTGTGTGTGCATGTGACATTTTCTTTATGTCTGTGTGTGTGTTCCTTTCGCTTGTACGTGAAAGAACAATGTAGTTGTATGTGAGTCTTCGATTACACTTGTAGATGCACACACAGTGTGTGTGTGTGTGTGTGTGTGTGTGTGTGTGTGTGTGTGTGTGTGTGTGTGTGTGTGTGTGTGTGTGTGTGTTGAAGTGTTGCCTGGCTGCCCAGTGAATCAGAGCAGAGAGTGTTGCCAGGGCATTCTATCAGACCTCTCATTCTCCCCTAATGTTACTTTGATAGCCAATCTGGACGGTGCATGTGTGTGTTTAAGTGCGTGTGTGTTTGTCTACGTGCCTGTGTGCATTTGTGTACGTGCGTGCGTGTGTGTGTGTGTGTGTGTGTGTAGTTAGAGCGTGACTTACCTGGAGGTCTGACATACACCTTCAGCTTTAAACATGGCCGCCCCACATGGTTTGGGTGAGGAGATGCTGCAAGGAGAGGAAGCAAGAGATGAGACTGAAGATTCCAGATTAACTGTGAGAGAAAACGATTCGCCCTGCAGATTGCACTGCCCCTCCTCCTGCCCTCCTCCCCTTCCTCTCGTGAAGTAATTGACAACATTTAATAAAAGGTTTCATGGCCTTTGTCCTGCTCGTGGAGGGGCTGTGAAGTTTCTTATCATGTTTCAAACTTCACGGTACAATAAATTGGATTCCTAGCGTTGTTTGAACTTGGGATCAATGGTTCCAACAGAGTTGGAAGTGGAAACAGAGTGGGAGAAGTAATGGTCAACTATCTGACCAAACCGGAACCTGTGCACGCGCATGCTCACACATGTACCAACATGTACATGACACAGACACAAATACACATGCAAGGATGAATACATATGCAATGCACACAGGTATACAGCAAAATCACTAGTGTTCATTTCATTCTGAGAATGGGATTGGAAAATAAGGGACCTTCTCAAACCTGTTGAGATTTGCAATGATGAAGAATTTTGAAAGCAGTACTGAACTCAACAAAGAAAGTGTAATGCAATAAAATAAAATGTATCAAGGCTGCAATTAAACATGGCAGTGACTAAATGCAGCCACTGTATAGCCTCGCTCCAGCTAAAATAATTAAGTCCATCTGCGCTGCAACATTTTCCTAGCTTGGTTAGGAAACGGCTAATGGTACACAGTTTAAATAATTTCTTCTTTGGCTGCCACAGGCTACTTTTAACATATGTCTATGCCAGCTTTCTCTCAAAAGGGAAGAAAAGATTAATGCTAATGAGTAGTCTCACGAGAGTTGCTGGTTATTTACACTGGCCAACCCATCATGGTGGACAAAATGAATTGCAGGACAAGAGTTTAATCACAGTTAAAGGTTTTAATGACTGATTTGCTAAGCAGTGCTTAAAATTAAGTGGTGCAATACAACCCAAATGAAAATAAAACCTAGATAAACAAATCCTTGATTAGCCATAAACTATGCTTAATTTCACTCACACACACACACACACACACACACACACACACACACACACACACACACACACACACACACACACACACACACACACACACACACACACACACACACACACACACACACACACACACACACACACACACACACACACACTCTCTCTCCTAGCAAGTCTATGCAGTCAGAGCCCCCCATGACCTGGGGGTGGGCCGTCATCAAGATCCCAGGAAATAAATGTGACCCTCGCGCTGCCCTCTCCTCCCAGTGCTTCTGCCCTCCTCTCTTCCTTCAATCCCTCTCTCTAGCCCTTCATCTGTCTTCCATATTCTGCTTTCCCCCCGCACACCACCTCTTATGCCCAGATCTGACTCAAATCCACCCGCTGCTCCAATCCCATAACCCCTGCCTGGAGATGATGCAGTGCTTTGGGCCCCCCCTGCTTGATACGATATGGGTACTGAATCTGTCCCCCCACGTCGTGTCTGTTCTGTGTTCCTTTTACATTTACCTCTGCTTCTGTGGCAAATGAATGGAGGACGGTGGTGGGAATGGGCTATCAGCTATATATATATCCCTTACAACAGTGATTCTCAACCTGTGGGCCGGGGACCACTGGTGGGGCGCGAGGGTATCGCAAGTGTGCCCCCAAATAATTGTCAAAATCACTACGATTTGAATGATAATACAACATTAATATAAAAAGAAAATGGAAAAAAGCTGCAACGCTATCGAATGACATTAAATGACATTCTGAAAATGCGTGGGTGGGCCACGAACACTTTTCAAGATTTTCAAGTGGGCCCTGATCCAGAAAAGGTTGAGAACCACTGAACTATATTCCTTACAAAATTAACCACTTAACCACATGAAACCTAGCGTCCCTATTCTGGCATGAACATTTGGCAAAAATAGATGATTTACAAGCTCACAACACATTTACATTGTGAGCTTGTAGATTGTCCATTTCCGCAAAAACAGGAGGGGGCCTTGGTCCGCTCCTTTTTTCCCTTTACACCAAATCTGTTCGCCGGAAATAGCCGATCTACAAGCTCAGCTTGGAGATCTTGGAGATTATTATGAATAGTTGCCCCCAAAACAGGGACTCTAGGGTTCATGTGGTTAAAGGAAAAAAAAAAAAAAAAGTAATTATAACATTGACAGAATGACAGATGGAAGGATTGATGGACGGAAGGACATGTGGACTAATGGGCAGAGAGACAGACAGACAGACAAATAGACAGACAATCAGACAGATAACCTTCCTTTCTCCGGCGTTTCTTTTTCTCCGCGGCCTCTAACACTTTTGTCACCATTAGAAGTCTTATCTGCGTTTCCCAGGACAAACACAATCAAACTCTCCTGGAAACCCATTGAAACCCACTCAACCTCATCAAGATGGCAGCTGGGAGAAGTAAGGGGTGGAGCAGGCCTGTCAACATGTCAAACACATGACGAACACACACGCGCGTGCACGTACGTACCTACCCTTGCACGTACGCACACCCATACAAATACTCACACACACACACACACACACATATACACACACACACACACGCATAATGCACTCAACCGCGCACATGCGTCAAAACACATACACACAAATGGAAACATATAAATCCATGCACTCTGACAGTTACACAGGCCTGAACAAGAATCACAGTCATTGATCAATACAGCTTGACAAACAATCCTTTGAGTATCTTAGGAAGCACATACAACACATATACACACACACACACACTGGAAAAGCTGAGTGTTGAAAAGCGGTCAACGTGCCACATCAATACATGCCTGGAGGTTAGGATATATGGCAGTGGTGCATGCGTGTGTGTGTGTGTGTGTGTGTGTGTGTGTGTGGTGGCAATGGTTGTGTGTGGATGTCAATCACACTGACTGACGGACATGGCCTTTCACAAACTCTCAATTGTTTGACAACTCCACCAATCCTACCCCCAACACACGCACGCACGCACGCACACGCACACACACACACACACACACACACACACACACACACACACACACACACACACACACACACACACACACTCTCCGGAAACACACTCTAACCCCAGGGGTCACCAACACACAATAGTCTCAGCAACCATACAACTCTGGAGGGGCCCTTGTTCATCTCTATGTGTGACTGGTGGAAACGAGTGTGTGTGTGTGTGTGTGTGTGTGTGTGTGTGTGTGTGTGTGTGTGTGTGTGTGTGTGTGTGTGTGTGTGTGTGTGTGTGTGTGTGTGTGTGTGTGTGTGTGCGCGCGCGAGAGCGTCGCGTGTGTGTGTGGGTGTGTTTGATTATGTGTCCATGGACTGGGAAATGTGCAGCAGGAATTGAAGTGTTGGTTATTTTGCTCTGTTCAGCTCCCTGTCTCTTGCCTGCTGTTTCTTTATGTCGTGCAGATCACAGGCCTGGCTCAACTGGAAATGCTTCTCCATGCTTTTGCTTGAGGGTAATTCATTACCAGTCGGTTGTTTGTAAATATTATTTATCCAGTGAAGGCTTGCTGAGCATGCACGCTCTCTTGAAGCATGGCCGTCTTTCACTTTCCACCAGCCATTCATTTACACCTGGGACCTGCCCAGTTCAAGCGCCATGTTTTACTGCTGGCCAATGAGCAGTGGAGCAGTTGGGGGTTAAGTGCCTTTCTCAAGGGCAGACTGATAGCTGTTGACAGATGGGAGAGCATTGCTCATTCCCTTTCCCTGCCAAGACTTTCCCAGCTGGTTCAGGGATTCGAACGGCTGACCCTTTGGTCACAAACCTTTAGGCTACTGCCACCCGCCCACATAGGACAATATTATTAGCACCAGAAAGCTAAGACAATGGCAGTCAAGCGTTTGCAAGTCAATGTTGCATACGCACACTGCAGAACGACAACAGTGGGAAAGAACATGTAAGACATTCACTTGTTTGAAATCCTTCTATTGATTGATTTAATTTATGTTTAATTGACAAAAAGCATATACATGACTATATGTTTGTACATTATCTGTAAAAAGGGTAAAACAAAAAAAAAAACTTTGGAAGCCAATCGGAATGGAATATGATAAATCTGACAGATTTTAAGTCTTGATCACATGACTACCAAGATAATGTGTAACGACTTGCGTGAAGTTTGGACAAAATACGTAGGAGTAATATAAAAAATCTTGCAAATATCTGCCTCATGGCGGCGCTATAACAGGCCGACGTGAAACATTTAGAACAGAGATTCTGCTCTGGCATCCAGAGAGTGTGTCTACAAAGCTCTGCGGCGATCTTTCCCATACATCTATTGAATAGGTGCAAAGTTACTATAAAATGGAGAAAACTCTGTCCATTCTTCCGTCTATCTGTCTGTCTCTCTGTCTACCTGTCATCAGTCCATTTTTCTCCAATTTTTTCTCTGCGGTAGATTGACCAATCGATCTGAAATTGCTCATGGGTATTGCTCATTGTCATATGCAAGGACTGACACAGCTAATTTTCCCAGACAGGGACTGACAAAGATGATCTTTCAATATTTGTTAACTCTGTCACTCAATTAAAGACTCTGTCTGTCCTCATCTGTCTGTTCTAATCCATTTCTCCTCAGTGGGCAATCAATCGGAAATTACACATGGCATTGCCCATTGGCATATGTAGGGACCAAGGAAGCAGATCTTTCACATCAAATTTAAGCTGTTTACGGTATAAATGTTTTTGCCACAGGACTGGTGAAGAGGATTTTTCACGTTTGTCCCAAATTTGAAAACTCTGCCGATTCTCATCCATTTTTGTCCTCAGGAGGTTGGCCAATTGATCTGAAATTGCACATGTCCATTGACCAGACCATTGGCATTTGCAGGGACTGACTAAATTGATTTGGAACTTTTCCCAAATGTAAGCTGTTTACGGTACAAGCATTTTTGCCATGGGCTAATGAAGCTCTAGTCTTGTACATGGTTCCATAGTCTGGATAGACAGTCATGCCATGGTTTTCTTGGTTGTTGGTTGGTTGTTAGGGAGACATCACGACTAATGGTCGGACGGGGACATTTATACAGTTAGCCGTTACAGGTGGCCGTTCTCATAGATTTGTCTCCTCAGTGGGTTGGCTGAAATTGCATACACAGGCAGGGACTGACGAAGCTGATATCTAAAATGTCTCAGATTTAAGCAGATTTTTTTAAAGCATTTTTGTCCCAGGCTATGGGAGTAGTGTAGTCACTGTCATAGTCCAAAGTCTAAATGTAGTTAGGGTGTACGCATCCCAGGGTATGGACTTGTGCCAATAAATGTCTTTTAGTTTTTTTTTGCCTTGGTATCATTCTCCTAGAATTTAATTTAGCATACTTCTGTGATTAACTTATCCAGCACCATCTGAAGTGCCTTGATGTAATAAGTCCCCCCCCCCATCAGGAACCACAAAGTAAATTAAAACTAAGGTCAAATAGAACTTGTGAATAATTTTCTAAGTGTGGTGAAGAATTTCTTTTTTAATTTAAAGCTGTTGAGATCATCAGTCTCGGGGGAAAGGCCTGTCTGTAGTACTAATATATCACTTGTTGAAGTGAGGAGAAACATCAATACGGCTAATATAAAAATGATTACAAACTACGCCTGCCTGGTGACATTTTCACCACTTTGCTGAGCACACCACTTAAAATCTAGACAGAGTTAGAGAGAGATGGATAGAGTAATAAAGAGAACGACAGAAAGAGAATGGGGGAGGGAGAGAGGGAGAGAGAGAGAGAGAGAGATGGAAGGTATATTGGTGTGTGCGAGGGGATGGGCGATTGTGTTTGTGTGCCTTCTCAATCAAGTTTTCTTGATTGCATATTTAAATATTGTTTGCACCTGCATATTGAGCAGGGGCGGACACACAAACAAAGCAGCACGCAAAGGCACACACACACACACACACACACACACACACACACACACACACACACACTCCCAGATCACAACAACATCCCGCACTTTAAAGAACATACACTGTACCTGTAACATCCTGTAACAAAAAAAACACACAAAAAAAAACAAGAAAACTATAATACAAGGAATTTCCAGATGAAGGCGTCATAAACCCTTCGATAGATGAGGGGAGCTGGCCACAAGGTAGGGCCCCTCAGTAGCAAAAAACGCCACCGGAAACTTCCCATGCCGTTATATTTTAACCCCAAAAATTGAAAAATAGAACAAAAAACATCTAGTTTTCATAGAAACCCTATTTTCTAACATAGTCCCCATATGAGTTGGTGTTATTAAAACTAGACCAGGAGACCTGGTTCTGCCAGACCCAGACTTCACATGACGTGTCAGCCTGTGTCTATGCCCATGTATGGACGAAAGGGGGACAGACTTTTATGGCTGGGGCCTAAGGACAAAGTGACCAAAACCTGTTTTTTGCCCATGTATGGAGAAAACAGGTACAAAACATGCCCATGTATGGACGAAAGGGGGACAGACTTTTATGGCTTTTAAGCAGAATATATTCACTTTTTTCTCGAGAACCTCCGTAGCTGTTCCTTCGCTCGAATCTTCACTCCTCTCCTCAGCTCCACTCGCTTCCATTCCGGGACGCCATGGTTCTATTCCAAAGATTATGCTCGGAATATTCGTCATAAAGACATTTATTTTGCCGCACAAATTGAAGAACCATTTCTTTCAGTTTCGGTATTTCAGTTTTTTCCAGTTTTGCCAGTTCCCACCTGATGTTCTGACTGCTCCAGATTGTACTGAATAACTGTTAGCTTGCATAATGTCTTCAGACTAGGCCTTAAATCTAACATGAACAGTTCATCAGTGTGAACAGGCACTGAGTTATAACCATGGAATCCGAAGAAGTATCGCTTGAATCCATCAAAGATGATCATACGATCTCCCACCATGCAACATAACATTCTATACATTGATAACGGGCCTTTTCCTTTGGGTTCCACCTTCTTCCAGGAGAAGGTCTCTGGATTGAATTTCCACAGATCGTTCAAGTCCTCGTTATAGTGTTGGCCACCAAATATGTACAGCTCTCCATTGTAGGCAAAGGCTGAATGATCATTGCGTCCTTGTGGGACGCTGAAAGAGCGACGCTGAAAGAGAGCAGGAGTGCTCAGCCAGCAGTTGGTCTCTGTGTCAAACACACTAATGCCGTTAAGCCTGTCTTCCTCAACCTGTCTGCCCCCAAATACAAACATCTTTGTCCCAATGATGGTGGCAGAGGAACCCTCGGAAGCAGTTGGTGGAGTGCCTCTGGTGTTAATTAAAGCCCAGGCCATTGTGGTTGTGTCCAACTTGTAGATGACATTAGTGTATCCAGCCCTCATCGCGTATATGGCCTTCCCCAAGACACAGGCTGAGTAGTCGTAGTGCCCCTGCTCTGGAACATTCCCACAATCCCTGGGCTTGAACCATCTGTGGGTGTCGACATCAAATGCATAAAGACGTCCGTCCACCAAAATGTAGATGGAATGTTCGATCAGCATAGCTGACGCCAGGCCACATATGGAGGGAACCTCAAGGTGACGTTCTCCTCTTCCAGCTGTCACAGGGGGTAACATCATCCAGCACAGAGACACTGTGTTGAAGACATGCACTTCAATCTGATTACACTTGTCTCCTTCAAAGCAGTAGACCTCGTGTCCAACTACCACAGCACCATGGAATAAGAAGTAATTATTTTCAGTTCGATTCCGATGTACCACCCACTGAAACATTTCACTCACCAACACGAATCAGTGCTGATAACCAATTTACAAGAGGAAGTTGTAAGAAAGCAGGTTGATTTCTTGGTAAATCACGTTTGTACCTAGGACAAGTCATTTTAAAGGACAGTTACATGGTTGTGATGATGTCATGATGTCATTGCGTGATGATGTCATCAAAATAAGTAAATAATACATTATTACACAAACCAGTGATTTTTGGGCGGTGTAGCCGCCCCTATAAGTGGGGTTGGGACACCTCATTAGTATTAGTTTCCTGCACTGTGATTGGCCCACTTGGCCCACTTTCCTGTACTGTGATTGGCTGACTCTATTGGCTGACTCTATTCAGCACTGTGATTGGCTAGCGAGACACATGATGACATTAATAACCTATAATAGGATTATGCACTTCCAAAAACCAAAGTGAGCTTCCATCACTATGATTACCACTGTGATGACCACACCGCCCACTTCACACTGGGTGTGATTTTTGGGTGGTGAAACCGCCCCTATATGTGAGGTTTGGACATCGACATTCGCTGCACTGTGATTGGCCACCATTGTACCCCCCCCACCCATTGCACCCCCCAACCCTGCGCTGTGATTGGCCACCAGTGTACCCCCCTAACCCTGCACCGTGATTGGCCAATCACAGTCTATTCAGGACTGTGATTGGCTAGTGAAACATGACACATGTGCATAGCCCTATAAATAGGACTATGCACTTGTTTTTTTTAAAGTTAGGCGTGTACAATGGTTGGTCCACAATATTACTTTTCTTTAAGTGAACTTCCATCACTGTGATGACCACTGTGACCACACCGCCCACTTCACACTGGGTGTGATTTTTAAATTAGCAGCTGGTTTTATTCATTTTATTCCAATATCACACACACACACACACACACACACACACACACACACACACACACACACACACACACAGTCCCACACACACACACACACACACACACACACACACACACTCACACACACACACACACACACACACACACACACACACACACACACACACACACACACACACACACACACACACACACACACACACACACACACACACACACACACACACACACACACACACACACACACACACACTTAGCCTACACATAATTTATGCAGGCTGTTGCATATTATGCAAAAGGACACATGCACATACATGATCTACACAAACAAATGGACACCCACAAACGCATGCTACACACGTGAGGAGCTTATCTTTCGAGCATATGGGTGCATTAATTTACTGTAAAGCTGAGAGTGTAAAAACGGACCCAAATTGATTATGTGTTGATTTGGGTCCATTTTATCCTCTCATATTTATAGTAACACTGACGATTTTATTGAAACATAGTGATATATTCCAGTAAAACATCTTTACTATTATGCAGCAGGAAAATTGCCAAATGATTGGATATAACTAAATCAAATTGGTAAGGTCTAAATCTTATACTGTAGAAATCAAGCCTATGATGATCTTATGTATTCTTCATTTCATCTTTGTAAACTTTGACAGGTTAATACTTTCTGTAAAAAGGACAGTGATCTTCTTTCTAGTGTAGGTAGGGTAGAGCATGCATACACGCTGAGGAAGGCTTGACGCCGAAACGCGTCTGTGCATGCTGTTGTCCGTGCATGCTGTTGTCCGTGCATATGAATTAAAAGTACCAGAAGGACTTTGGAGTGCTGGCTATTGCTTTATTTACTGTGAAAGAGCATGCATGTTATGGACTGTCTCTAAAGCTATTTAAAAAGTGAATTAGCTGTGAAAAATGATCTGTAATTGTTCATAACATAATTCATTCATTGTTATATATTTTTTATAAACAAACAATATTCTACACTGAAGCTCCCATTATTTATTTTTTCTTACATTTTTATCCCACGATTTTGTAACCCCATTTTTTACACCCAGTGTCAATTGTCTATGTAATCCTGGGCACTACCTTCCCTCTGCCAACCTAGGGAGCCCAGAGCCGAGCTCATGCCTCCTTCAATGCATGAGAGCCAACAGACCTTCTTATCACCTGACAGGGGAGAGTTTCCCTGGTTGGACGTAGCGCGTGGAAGGAACACGTTATTCCAACCAGTTCCTTTCCCCTCCATCAGGCGCCCCGGCTGGCCAGGGGGAGGCAGTATAGTGACCAGGATTACTGCATGTTTTTGTGAGGGTACCTACCCTAGGGGACACGTTGAGAACATGCAAACTCCACACAGAAAGGCCCTTTCGCCAACCCCACCTAGGGTATGGGCACTGATGACGCGGAGGAGAGAACACGCCCCCAGCGCCCACAGAAGCTCCTATTATGGTTAGTTACACACAGGTTGACTTACAGATGTAGTAGTACTCGTGTCCGGGCCTGAACTCAAAGCCCAGGGAGAAAGGAGTGAAGAGCTGGAACTTCTCTGAGAAGCGCAGGGCCCCGTCGGGGCCCGTCGGACGGTTGCACTCCCAACGCTTGAAGCCGCGCATCCTGTGCTGGCAGGAGGTGTAGCCCTCATGGTTCACCATGAAGAGAATGTATCGCTCCATGCGTCCGTGGGACGGGGGACCCTCGTAGAAGGGACAGTAGATGTCCAGGTAGTCATTGATGCTCACCGCCACCCTGTACTCTCCGTGCCAGAAACTGAAAGACAAAAACAAGCCACATGATTCACTTTTATATTGTTTCCATGTTTGCTGCTTAAGAGAGGTCCTGACATATCTCTGGCATTTTGAGTAATTGGTGTGTCCCCAGTGTTGTTTCCTGCTCATCTTTGCCAGACAGATGTGATGTAAAACAAGAGCCTGTAGTCCGCTTTGCTGAGCATTTGCCCGAGAGCCAAAAACCCAGCTTATCTGGTTTGGTGCAAGATGGCTGCACCCTCTTCTGTACTAATCACAGTGTCTAGGTTTTATTTTTAACTTGCGCCGTCAAAGGCATGCCCTCTTTCGGGGTGCTTGGTTTTGAAGCCACATACTGAGATTACACTACAATAGCACTGATTGTATTACCTCCTTAAACTGCCAACAGGTCAATTTTACCATCCATATTTTATTGCATTGATCTCTCGACTAAAAATAATCCTAACAATCACAACAGTGCTGGATTCGTTTCAGGCAGGCACCCCAGGAAGAATCTGTACATACCTCAGATGACATAAAAACTATTCATCAGCTAAATGATTGCATATTAGCACAGTGTGTAGAATATGTAAATGACACTGCCCTAAAAGAAATCCAATAATTCATAGCAACATAGTTTCAATTCTCTTATCGCTCATTTAGAGAATTTGAGACAAAACATTTTCTCTATAATGACAAATAATGGATAAACAATAAACAATGCCGGTTGTAGGGCAATCTCAGCATCTCGTGTACCTCACCACTTGGGGTTTGGGTTGGAGCTTTTTTAAAGCCATTCATCATTTCCACCCCCTCACCTTGGCAGTAATTGATTGCCGGCGATAAAGACATTTTGGTCTAAGCACTTTTGGTTAGTGGGGTATTTAGCTTCAGGACGAATTATCCCTTTAGCGCTGCAGGCCCTATCTCTCTCCCAGAGGGTGAATCAGGAAGTGAGTTAGATGTGAAATGAGCGTCTTCATGCTCCGGTGCCCTATCAGAGCTAGTTTCGCGCGTTCTAACGGGATCCTCGAACAGATCATTTAGAGGCATTGATCCACCTGGGAGCTCCTCTCCGGCTCTCTCTGCTCCCAATCACCTCTGATTAACAAATAAGAGGAATGGTAGAGAGGTGGAGAGGCAGGAGAGAGCAAGAGAAATAGAGAAAGGAGTGGGGGTGGGGTGCACAGAATAAAAAGACAAAAGGAATTAAAGAAGTTGTCGAGAAGGAATGAGAGAGGATGAGAAGCAAAGTGAAAGGGGGAATGAGAGGAGAGATGCATGTAATGAGAAGAGAAATGCAGAAAGAATAGGACAGGGGGAGAGAGGGCCTGTGGAACAAAACGAGAAAGAGAGAATAAAGAGTGGGAGAAGCGAAAATAGTGTGAGATATGCACAGAATGGGAATAAGAGGACAAAAAATAAAATGAGAGAGAGTGAGAGAGAGAGAGAGAGAGAGAGAGAGAGAGAGAGAGAGAGAGAGAGAGAGAGAGAGAGAGAAGGATGAGAAGTGAGGATACCATCTGGGAGAAGAGCAGATGGAGGTGGAGTTTTTCTGTCTTTCATCTCAATGGTTTTCCATCTGAGACAAACATCTATTGATTCAGCACTGTAACATTTAGAGATGAGTAAGTCGGAGCATGAATTAACCACATTAACCCTAGCATCCCTATTCTGGGCATTTCATATATATATAGGCAATCATTCAGAGAAAATAGGCCAACATTTGTTGAAAATAGCAGAACTACCAGCTCACAACGTGTCACAATGCGTCACAACGCAGCGCAACATGGCACAACATTGGCTATTTGTGTGTGCTAAGTGTGTGTGTGTGTGTGTGTGTGTGTGTGTGTGTGTGTGTGTGTGTGTGTGTGTGTGTGTGTGTGTGTGTGTGTGTGAGTCTGTATGTGGTTGGTCAAAGGATAGATGTGTAAAGTAGGTCTCTATGACTGAGGATGCTTAATCTGCGACAGGACCAGTTTGCCAAGACACATGAGGTCCTATTAGGCAAACCTGAACGCTGCTCAGGTAGGCCTATCTCTGTCTACATTCTTAATATGCCTGGGTGTGAGGGAATTCTGTGTGTGTGTGTGGTGTGTGTTAACACATCCCTTGTGTGCTTTTTAAAGGTGTGTGCGTGTGCAAAGGATTTGAACACAACTCTTGTGTGGTTTATAAGGTACACTCTGTATTTGTTTGCGTGCGCACGTACCAGTACACGTGTGTGTATGTGTGTGTGTGTGTGTGTGTGTGTGTGTGTGTGTGTGTGTGTGTGTGTGTGTGTGTACGTGTGTGTGTGTGTGTGTGTGTGTGTGTGTGTGTGTGTGTGTGTGTGTGTGTGTGTGTGTGTGTGTGTGTGTGTGCGTGAGTGTGCATGAGCGCATCCATGTGTGTGTGTGTGTGTGTGTTATATGGTATGTGCTCAATCCGCCATTTTCTCAGAATGTGTGTCATTTAGAATTAAACCCACCGTCTCCACTGACCCAGAAAGACACGAGAAAGCACTTACACTCATGCCTTTGTTGCACAGAGTTTGTGTGTGTGTATGTATGTGTGTGAGTGCGTTTGTGTATGCATTTTGTGTAAATTAGTAGCTATCATAAGACTCACTAACTTAATCCCTCTGAAGGCATTTGCATATCGCTGTTAAAATAGGTCACAGTGAAACGCCTCACAAACTTAAGACTTCAACTTAAAACTTCAGAAAATCCCAAAAGCCTCTCTGTCATTCTTTAAGCACAGTTTTTTTTATTTTATTTTAAAAAGTATTGTATAAATGTTATTTTAGCTGATTTACAAAAATAACTCAACTCAACATGTCGTATCGCAACTCGTTGTGAGCTCGTAACTATTGCTATAGGCTACTATACGTTGTACAAGGACGTATAGGGCTTAAGTGGTTAAAAACCTGAGATCCTGTGCAACACCTATAAAAGCATAACATTGATATTATATTCTGAACATGTTCAAACTGCCTGGCTATGGTCTGCTTTTAGAACCCTCTTTATTCCTGCTGTTTGATTTAACCTGCATGTACCACCAGAGGGGTGGTGTTTACCGCAGCAGGACAGTTCAAACAGTCAAGTAAAGATTAGAGTAAATTGACTTGCAAATAGTGTGCTGTGATTATTTCAACTCCATGGAACGGGCTACATTTTATTATGTGGTGAATGCCACCAACAGTAAGCAGGCTGTCTAAAACAGACCAGGAAAAGGCTTCAAAAATGCAGGGTATCAATGTGAATCTTTTATAAGTTTGAAGTGTGATAACTTCAACAGCATTTCTGTCTCTGTGAGATGTAATAAAAGAAGAATGTGTTAAGTTATCATCACACTTCAAAATGATAAAATATCCACATTTATAACCTGCATTGGCAAATCGTTTTAACGGTCTGTTCTAGGCAGCCTGCTTACTGTTGGTGGCAATAAGACTTGGTTGAAGTCGTGCACCATATCAAAAGTTTAAAATAAAATTAATATCTGATGAATTACATAATTAATGCATTTTTCCATACAGTTCCAAATCCCTCATTTCATGAATGTATGTATTTCATCAGACATTTATTTTTTATTTCAAACTTTGGACGTGGTGTACTACTACCAATTCTGGTGTCTCTACTGTCTGATCTGTTTTGGATTTCTTCGGCTGATGAAACTCAATTCACGAGATGGCAACAGCTTTCCGTGTTCGTCAACACAATGAAAAATGTGAGCTCAATTTCGCCTCGAGGATTTACGTGGGCAGCTCTGTATCTAGAAGTAATATTTTGAGCTTTCCTTAAAATCTACCTTTAGCCTCTGTTTAATGAAAACAATTTCAATATGACTGCAACTTAAAACGAGACAATATTATAAAACGACAGTCTTGATATGTCGTTTTCCTCTGAATCCTCCAGGCATTTCTCTCTAGTCTTTTCATCCACTTTTCTGTGGTGCCTCTCGTCGAAACCAGTCCTTTTTTGTTGTTGTCGATCCGTAAACCTACGAGATATGATCTGTGTTTTGTTCTCTCCGAGGCCTCATAGATTCTTTTCAGTGGTTCAAACGGTATCTTTGAGTCTTAGGTCTGTGAAGGTTAGCCAGATGCAGCCAGAGGGCTCGACACCCCCTCTCACCAGCACTCGTCTCAGTCCAACAGGCTCACACAGTAAAATCCTCAGTGTTAATTTAACCCATTTTGGGCGGGAACCCCTATTTGTAACTATACCTTTCAGGACGGGAACCCATTTTGGGGTTCCTGTTGCTATGTACAGTATATAGCAACATATTGAGTTTGAAATTTTTGAATACATATTTGAGGTTTTTCAGAAAACCTAGATCAGGATTATTTTTTTCGTTTTTATAATCGGCCTCAGGTCTAAATGGGTTAACTCTGAGAGTGTACAAATGTATTTAATTTTAATACATTTGTACAATCTCGGAGATAGAAATGTATAAATGAACACTGATCATTTTACTGTGTACTGACGCTTGGAACAATGGGAATAAGAATCTATGAAATGAAATGAAATGTAGGGGAAAAGGCAGAGAACAAGGATGAGCATCATTGAGAGTCATTGCGTCAGTCTCATGCGTTTGAGTGTGTGCAGGTATGTGCGTGTGTGAACGTCAGTGTACTGACGTGAATATGTGCATATGGGTACATGCGTTGATATGATTGTGTTATATGTGTGTGTGTGTGTGTGTGTGTGTGTTTGTGTGTGTGCACGAGCGTGCATGCGTTTACATGTGTTTGTACGTGTGTTTGTACGTGTGTGTGTGTGTGTGTGTGTGTGTGTGTGTGTGTGTGTGTGTGTGTGTGTGTGTGTGTGTGTGTGTGTGTGTGTGTGTGTGTGTGTGTGTGTGTGTGTGTGTGTGTGTGTGTGTGTGTGTGTGTGTGTGTGTACTCCATTCAATTCTGGCCTGACTGGATCTCTCTCCATGAATCTGATCAAAGGTTTCACACAGCAAAATCCTGAGTGTTAAGTTAACTCTGAAAGTGTAAAAATGTACTCATAAACAGTCAGGCCAGATCATCCAGTGAACATCAAAGAATCCTGCCCTCCATCCATCTCACTTGCTATTCTCTCGCTCTCTCGCTCTCTCTCTCTCTCTCTCTATCTCTCTCTCTCTCTCTCTCTCTCACTCTCTCTCTCTCTCTCTCTCAGATCTCTTGCATTTTCTCTCCCAGCTTTCACAAACTCCCGCTTTATCCTTCCATCTGTCATTCTCCTTTCTTTCAGCCCCCCCATTGTCTCACATACCTCTCCCCCTCTCTATGGGCTTCACTGGGTCTTCACTCTCTCACTTTCTCTTCCTTATTCCCTTTCCCCCCCCTGTCCTCACTCGCTACCCCCTGTCTCTTTCTCCCTCGTCTGTCTTGCTCCATCTCGGCTTTCCCTGCCTAAGCGTCTCTCAACTTTACTCTCTTTCTGTCTCTCAGTCTTCGTGTTTTGCAGCCGTCTCTTTGACACCATTAATGTCCCTCATCCTGTCCAGGGGACATTCTAGAGAATGATACCTTAATGCAGGCTCAGCCTCTAATGAGAATGTGCCATGCACACAGTGCCTTCCAAAAGTTTTCCACTACCCTGATAAATCATTCATCATTCACTGGATAACAATACATTTATACTCTTCTATGATATTTTAATTTGCAACAATAACAATTTTTACATTATTACTATTAACATGAGTTCTACACCACAATTTCTTTTAAATTATTATTATTATTAGAAAATGGCTGTTTGCATCACTTTGCAAACGGCACGGCAGCCATATCGACATGAAATTGGGCCAATTCTTACTTCCTTCTTACAGTACTTCCTTCACTGGTTATAATTGCGAACGCGGGAGGAGGCGCGGCGAAGCCGCGCCTCCGACCAAGTGGAGCTTACTATATCATCGTGCTTGCGGTGTGTGTCTGTGTGTCTGTCTGTCCCATATTTATGGTCTCTTTCCGTCTGTGTTCACGCTCTCATTCTCTCATTGGCTCGCCGGCGAGAGATTGCGCCTGATCCCATTGCTTCACCGATCTGTCCGTCAACCCCCGCCCCGTTAACACAACATTACGAGCGACGCCCACTGCACTCTGGTTGGTTGCGAAATGAAACACTTCCTCATACCGAGTAACCTCGCATCACCAGTCTTTCCACCTCCGAGTACACCGACCCGCTGGGCCAGGCTTTTATTTTTTAGCAAAACTAAGCAATAAAAGCCTGGAGATCGAGGCGAATCTGCGTTCGCCTCCAGCGTTCGCGCGTCTTACTTGTAATTATACTAATTAAGATTGTGTTCCATTGCGGTCAAACAGAGTCAGGGTGCTGATACAGTATTGTGCATGTTGGCCCACCATTGGCAACACCTGTGAACGGGAAGTAAGAAGAGAAACCTGAGGCAAAGAATAATGACCAGAACATTCCACTCTCTGAACCACGTGGGGACACAGTTCGCCATCGTCAGGCAATGGATACAATACAGATGCCAAATCAGGCCGTCCCTCCAATTTGTGCACCTGGGCAAGGAGCAAACTAGTAAGCACGGCATTATTCAGAAAATAATAATGATACGTATTCTTTTCTTTTTTTCGTTAGGGGAGCCGAGATGAAATCTAGCGGTGCTCAAGGATAAAGGGTCAAACAACACCCTGTCCAGTCTTTGCGTAAATCCTCCCATTAGGGGTGGCGCTTTGTGAGCTTGTAGATCTGCTATTTTTGTTGTACGACCCAAGTATAAATCAGACTTTAGAATTCTTTCACCTACTCCCTCTGCCCCCTCCTTTCACTCAACTATCTCATTGAATGTTTAATATAACCCCCCCCCCCCCCTCTCTCTCTCTCTCTCAGTGTGATCTTGCATTCTCAGGCTGTCGCCTCAGACTCCCGCGTGGTCGCTGCTGGCGCTCATTTACACAGTAAAATCCTCAGTGTTCATTTATCCATTTGTAACTCCAGAGAGCGTACTCAAATGTAACCGAATGGACCCTTACGGGTCCATTCGGTTACATTTGTACGCTCTCTGGAGTGAAATTAACCCATTTAGACCTGGAACGCATCTGTGTCACTTTAGATTTCTTTGGCAATTCAAAAATAGCAGATATACAAGCTCATAGCGCGGCACCGAGTGCCGCGCTACGAGCTTGTAGATCTGCTATTTTTGAAAAATCGTGATTTATTTTTTAAAATATTTTTTTCCGATTTTTTTTTAGGATTTAGATTTTTTTTTTACGCGGCCTCAGGTCTTAATGGGTTAACACAGGATTTCACTGTGTGTGTGTGTTTGTGTGTGTGTGGGGCAAAGCAAACACGCCGCCCACAGAGGCCCCTGCAGACACATGGTGCCATGTGCGTCTGCGCTAACGCGATTAGCACAGAAAATGCATTGAAACAAAGAAGGTGTTTAAAAAGTGTAGATGATGTGTGGTAAATGTAACACCATGAGTCAACTAAACATGCACCGTCAGTGTCTGCAACGTCCTGGGTGTTTATTTAAGCCTGAGAGCTCAATAAAATACTCAGGATATCTCACCGTGTGGAAGCAACCCCTAAACGCACCCAAACAGACCACAAATATGTACGCGCAATGCACACTATCTACATTTATTAACTTTAAACATAAATTAATAAAATCATTATAATGAAGTCCTGTCACAAACATGAGATATAAACACATGTGTGTGTGTGTGTACGCGTGCGTTTGTGTGTGACACACTCACACACTTAAGCTGTGTTGTTTTGACGAGTGGCGGATCTGTCAGTCTGAATAATGTCGCCCATAGATCATGGAGGTGACATTCAGCTCTTCTAACTGCTTATTATGTATTCCATCCAGACGGGCTACACGGCCCCCCGCGGATTATCTACTGCCAATGCCAATTCAACCAACATGAGTGTACTGTACACTGTACACACAGCCAGGCATGCTTGTACACATGGTTGTGTGTATACATACTAGCAAGCAAATACTTTACACACACAGACGCACACGCACGCACACACGCAATCAGTGAAAAAGAATTGTGAACATTTTCTGAAGATCATCTTATTGCCAGCTAAGAGAAACTCAAAAAAAATATTACACACACACACACACACACACACACACACACACACACACACACACACACACACACACACACACACACACACACACACACACACACACACACACACACACACACACACACACACACACACACACACACACACACACACACACACACACACACACACACACACACACCAGGCAGAATGACGAGACACCCAGACAGAATGCCAACGCTGAATGATGGGCAGACTTAGTCAGTCAAGACAGACAAGACAAGACAAGAGGATCAGGCATGCACGTACACACGCGCGTGCGCACGTATGCGCACGCATGCATGCGTTCACACACGCACGCGCGCGCACACACAGCCATCTGACAAGCTGACATGCTGACAGGCAGAGTGGATATGCCTACTCTATCAGTCTCCATGTTTTTGGAGGGGGACATTCACTAAGATGCTGCAGAGACTTTGGCAGAGCAGGCAGTACAAACAGCCGAGGAGTGCTATCTGTATTGACAAGGTCTGGCCCTGAGCGAAGCAGAGGCGATGGATGGCCGCAGTCCAGACACACCAATATGAATCTATCAAGCTAGTCGAGGGGAGGAACTGTGGGAAAAACACCACAGGACTTTCTGTCCGTAGCCTGACGAAGTATTCAATGTCTGTAGTGTCAGATAGTCAGTGTTAGAGGAGACAGGGGCAAAACCTGGTTGGGCTTTCTCCACTGACGCCCATGGGTTTCTGACATTTTACCATGCAATTTTAATGGCTTGTCTTGGTCTCACAGTGAATACTTTTCCACCACAGCTGGCATGCAGACACTGCCTTCAGTCAATTACGCTGACGGTAAAATTGGACGTGTGACATATCTGCAGGAAACCACTGTGCTGCGACTGAGGAGGAAGTCATAGCTTTTCTCAGCGGTGTGCTATTGCAGTGCACCAAATTAAGAACAAATGATTGCCTTTTGTTTAAGTTTATCAAGGAATTAATGCGAGAAAACCTGCCTGCCCTCCTTAATTACAACCGATGTAAGAGCTTACTGTATATCACCTTTAGGCTAATGCCTGACTGACAGACTGATTAACCATTTAAATGCCTGCCTGAGTGACTTACTGAAAACCTGGCTGGTTGAGTGCTAGACAGAAAGATTGATCGTCTAAAATTGTGACAGAAAGGCTGAGTGATGGATGGCCTAACTCAGTGACTGACGGGCTGTTTTGCTGACCAACTGGCTGACTGACTGCCGACTGATGCGACAGCGGTTTGACAAAATGAACAAGTGCCCAGTGCCTACCTTACTGACTGCCTGACTGACTCACTGACCAAGTATGCAACTAAATAACTGATTGTCTTACTGAACGACCAACTGACTCACTGACAATCTCACCAACCAAGTAGCAATCTAACGAAATAATGGGCTAAATGAGTGGTTCCCAAAATTGTGTGACATACTGGTGTGCCGCGAGACAAGGACAGGTGTGCCTTGGGAGTTTGTGACAGCCACACATTATTATTGCAAGATACAACTGTACAAAAAGTAATTCATTATCGTTCAGGAATTAAATTAAATTGTAATCTATACTCTAATTAACAACATTTAATCGCTTTCAACCTGGTGTCCCTATTTTGGGCATGTCGTTATAGGCGAGAGGGGGAAAAACTATACATACAGTACATACATACATACTGTAGGTGTGCCATGAGATTTTGACCTACCCCCTTTTTGTGCCTTGGGCACAAAAAGTTTGAAAACCAAACCACGACTCTGTACCACTGCCAGTCCAACCGACCGACCGACTGACGGACAGTCTGTCTGGTGAGGCTGTTTAACTGACTGCCTACCCTTCCCTTCAGCCTCTGAGCAAAGATCCCCCTCTAATATGCATTGGTTGATGTAGATTGACGAGGAGAACTAATCCATGTGGTTTGGGTCAAAGCGTTGGAGCCTCTAGCGGGTTGGAAGTGGCAGAGGGCAGAGGCAGAAACTGGAGAGAGCTGCTGTATAGATTGCTTTGCAGCATCTCTAATGAGTAATTAAACACTTGAATGGAGTCCAATTAAGATACACACACGCTAGCATGTGTCCACACACACACACACACACACACACACACACACACACACACACACACACACACACACACACACACACACACACACACACACACACACACACACACACACACACACACACACACACACACACACACACACACACACACACACACGGGGGGAATGTGCCAATGCACACAAACATGTAAAAGTAATCTGCACGTCCACGCACAAGGCATCAAGGCATGCATATGTCTGTCACTTATGCTATATTAAAAAAAGAATCAAAGGTATACACAGTCACGCACACAAACAGAACCCCCCCCCCCCGCCACACACACACACACACAAATGTCACGGCACATTAAGC
Source organism: Gymnoscopelus braueri (assembly GCF_963280865.1). NCBI lineage: Eukaryota > Metazoa > Chordata > Actinopteri > Myctophiformes > Myctophidae > Gymnoscopelus > Gymnoscopelus braueri. The sequence goes on along the minus strand of NC_137621.1, from coordinate 30,194,703 downwards.
TGAGCCATATGTGCAGGATGTTCTGCATGGTTCTAGATGGAGTGAAGGTCAATGTAGTTGACTGAAACAATACTGTCTGACATCTCCTTACCTCCTCCACCTTGCAACCATCCCTCCTCTGTCTCTCTGCCCGTTCCTTCCTTCTCTCTCTCTCTCTCTCTCTCTCTCAATGTCCCTGTCTCCCACTCATTACATGTTGAAGTGGTCTCACTGCACCGCTCTTCTCTCTCCTAATCGTCTTCAGGATCACCTGCACATTCCCAAGCTTCTCCTTCCACTTCAACATCTCCCAACTCCCTCCCTCTCTCTCCCCCCCGCATCATTGTCTCCGCCAGACCCAAGGCGTGGCCCAGAATTTTGCGCCCTGTCCGTCCGTCCGTCCGCATGTCCATCCGTCTGTCTGTGTACTAGACTCTGGCACCGTTGGACTGATTGGCATGAAACTGTGCACTCACACTCCCTGGAGGCTGGAGGCCAAGGAAAAAACCTCTGCCTTGCCTTTTTGCACATCTGCCTTAAATAGCGCCACCAGGAGGCCGATTTTGGCAAAAAAAACGTTTTTGATATTACTCCTACAGATTTTGTCCAAACATCACTCAAATCGGTACACATTATCTCTATAGTCATGTGATCAAGACCGATTTTTCATATTCCATCCTGATTGGCTAAGATTGGCATCAAAAGTTTGCAGGAGTGGCTCGTTTTGAACAGAATTTCTCAAATCATGAATGCAGCGTCTGATTGCCGTGAAACTTTGCACGCACATTCCCACTTGACCCTTTTCACATTGACCTATTATAGCGCCACCAGCAGGCCGATCTTTTTTTTTTACATTACTCCGACGGATTTTGTCCAAACATCACACACATAATCTCCATAGTTATGTGATCAAGACAGACCTGTCCGGTTTTTTATATTTCATCCTGATCCAAGATTGACTTCTACTACCTGGCCTGGCGGAAACCTGTGCTTCGAGGAGCACATTTTTCTAGTTCCATTCTTTTCCTTGCTGTTGTGTAGAAACCTTGTATATGTCCAGGAAATGGAAATAAGAACCTGTGTTCCAATGGAGCCAATGTAGTTATTATATAGTAACAAGCTCTCCTTAATACTTTTCATTGTCTCCGCCAGGCCGAAGGCGTGGCCGAGACTATGTATTCGCCCTTGTCCAACCGTGTGTCCTTGTGTGTGTGTGTGTGTGTGTTTTCGTCCGTCCGTCTGTGGACAGCTAATCTCCGGCACCGTTGGACTGATCGGCGTAAAACTGTGCACGCACACTCCTTGGAGGCCAGAGCAGAACCAGTTGCCCACATTTTTTACACTGGCCTGTTATAGCGCCACCAGGAGGCCCATTTTTTAAAAACACATTTTTGGCTATTTCTCCTACAGATTTTGTCCAACCATCATGCAAATCGGTACACATTTCACAGATGGACTTAACCATTTGCAACCTGCTGTCCTCCATTTTGGCCATGCCATTATAGACAAGATAGTTTTTTATCAAAAATGTTCAAAAATAGAAGAAATAGAAGATTGCTACTTTTTCACAACACTGTCATACGACATCGTATTAAATCGCATTCATTTATGAAAAAAATTAAATATGGAGATACAAGTTTTCTCCCTGAGAGCGACATTCTGCTCCTAGCACTTTCAGAACATTCTTTCTCTCTCTCACCTCTGTTTCTAGCTCTCTTTCTCACACTTGCACACACTTGCGCACACACGCGCACAGCGCGCGCACACATGCACGCACGCACGCATACACACACACACACTCTCTCTCTCTCCTCCTCCTCATCATCATCATCCTTAACCAGCGCTGTCACCTACCCACACTGTACCTCTACCATCTTCTATCTCTCTCTCTGTTTCTAATGGTCTCTCTCCCTCCTCTACTTAGTCGCTCTCTCTCTCTCCCATTATCTTCCTCCCCTGTGCTCGCATCTCCCCAAATTGTGCTCTACCAAACTTTCTCTCTTTCTCTCTCTTCCTCTCCCACCATCTTCCAAGCTCTCTCTCTCTCTCCGTCTCTCCATCTGGTGAGTCTCTATGAGCATTAATCAGAGTACTCAAGCACCATGACCAAAAACAACTCCTCAGAGATTTGCAGCCTCTCTCTCTCCTCTCTCTCTCTTCTCTCTCTCTCTCTCTCTCTCTCTCTCTCTCTCTCTCTCTCTCTCTCTCTCTCTCTCTCTCTCTCTCTCTCTCTCTCTCTCTCTCTCTCTCTCTCTCTCTCTCTCTCTCTCTCTCTCTCTATTATGTACAAAGAAACACAGACACGCGCACACACACGCACACTTATTGACGTACACACACAAATTCAGTAAATACACACAAGCACACAGACACACACAAGCTACACACAAATCCATAAATATTAGTGAGCCTCGGTTACAACTTCAAAAATGGCCCTAAGCTACTTTCGCTGTAGTGATGGTGGAACACTTTGTTCTTTCTCAGAACTCTCCGTTCTGTAGATTTTCACGCGGCACGGTCAAAGTAAATTGCAAAAAAATAATGTCAACTTTCTTTCCTCTGACGCTCCTCTCCGTTTGTTTCAGGCTGTTTGTCTCCCTGAGGGCAAGATCAACACGTTGGGCTAATCACATAATGATTTTGCGTTACCGCTCTGGACGTCTCCGTCTCGCGGCAGATGCCGTGTCAGAATATTTTCCCCGTAAAATAATTGGGCAGTGGTTGTCGTTTGCGAGGGCCTTGGCATATGGCTAACATTATTGTGATACGCTGTTGGGGAAGCACTCGTACCTCGTTAATAGGAGCCATTGTCATCTCTGTACAGATTGTTATTCGCATCTGTACAGAGCGGCATCGTGGGCAGGGGCAAGCGGTTATACAGTAGAATCCTGACTGTTATTATAGTTGTTGTTATTATTGTTATTGTCATATAGTTGTTACTGAATGATGTTATCATTATTGTTACTGTGTATCTTTGTTTCTCCACTCTCCCTCTCTCTCTCTCTCTCTCTCCCTCTCTCTTTCACCCCAAAACGGTTGAGGCAGATGGCCACCTCCACCCAGAGCCTGATTCTGCTCAAGGTTTCTTCAAAAGAAGAGTTTTTCCTTGCTGCTGTCGCCAAATGCTTCATTGTTGGTTAACACGTTGGATCTCTGTTCTTTATGTAAAGTGTCTTGAGCCACAGAACGTTTGTACACTCTACAAGTTACAAATGGATTAATTCACTTTTACTGTGTGGTTCAGCCACAAGCAGAGAGGCGGAAGGACTGGGCGAGCTAGCACCTGCCTTTTTGTCCCTGATGCCCAAAGTTCCCTTTTCAAAAAAGGGCACTGTTTTTTAAGGCCTGCCCAACACCTGTGGCCCCTTTCAAGAATAACATGTTTCAACTGTCAGTTTTCACTTGATGCATTGATGTTTGCCTCCAAGCTTGTTATGCTTAATTGCCACTTAATTGTTTGATTCACTGATTGGTACTACCTCCCCCTATCAAAAATGTTTTGCTGTTATACTTCACGTTTTGTGCAGATTACACAAATGAGTGTAAAATAAAATTTCATTTGTGAGCTTTTCTTAGCTTTGTACAGAGTCAAGATAATAGTTTTCCACTATTTTCCAATCAATGTGTTATTTAAGTAAACTGGCTGCTGATTGTACCAGCGAAATCCAAGACTACATTTTGAATATAATATTTCTGTTTTGTCTGTTACTTCAATTTCTTCATTGATGCAGTAGCATTGCTCTATCTGTTCCTTTTTAATGTGCCATACATCTTGGGGAAATTGGCATCTTAATAAAGGCCAGTCTTATATATAACAAAAATGAGCCTACATCTTTTCAAGAAACTAAAAGCATGGAATATCAAATAGTTTGCTGAGGCTAGAATTCTGATTCAAAGGCAGTTAAGCTATTATTGTGTCATTTATAGTTCTTTGACGTTTCTATGATTACTTTGGTTCAGGTTGGGTTTATTATAGATTGGCACACGCATGCGCGCACGCTATAATCAATTCAGGTTATGTCCTAAATTATGTTGGAGCATGGTGCGTAAAAACTTTGTTCAATTTGCCCTTTGTGAACTTTGAGCACCTGCCCCTGCAGTGGTCTCTTATCATGGTGTAGGTGGTATCGGATGTGTTACGTGTAGGTGGTACTGAATGTGTTATGGTAAACTGGTAAACAGCTACAAAAATATGGACTTTTACAAGCTAGCTACTGACTACATAACGGCATATTGCTGTCTGTGTCCCTTTTGTACCCTTTTGGGTTTGTTTATGGTTATGTCTGACTCATAGTGACGTGGCCGTGATCTGCCCATCGGCCCTTAAGCCAATGTTAATAATCGGTCTAGATTTGTCAAGGGATCTATTGGAGTATAACCTTGACTTTTTCCCATATCAAAATCCAGAGTTTTTGGCCAGTAACGGACCGCTACTGATATTGAGTAATGTATTGGCACATCCCAAGGATATGTGCAGTGCTAAGCTCCTCTAGTGCAAGACTAACTGGTACAAAGCAGTACCATCTAAATCACAAAAGTAAAATTATAGGATGTGATTTATTGTAAAAAAAAATACAGGTCAATTTTTACTCTCAAATTAACACTCAGTCAGGATCTTGCAGTGCAGAATGAAGGTGATGGTTCAGAATGATCATGATAATGAAAGGGCTTGTATTCCAGAAAAGCATGCCAGCACATGCTCACCACAAACTATCACTTGGCGGGACTTCATAATGTGGGTATGTCAATCTTTTTTTATTTATACATTTTTTGTAACAGGGTTTTAGACACTTCCACTCCATTTTATTCAGTTTTAACAAGATTATGCCACCTGGGGACCTCTTGGATAAACATTCTTTGTGCCACACAGCATCACAGGCAGGGTGTAAAATTAACACCAGCTGCCAGCCAAGCCTTGTAAATTATCACTGTGGCTGGTTAGTTTGTCTATATACTACCAGCTCCAAAATAACACTTGGCAGGTGAAATAATTAAATTTGCATTCGATTTTTTTTACACTCCATCAGCCACTGTGGCCTGTGGCAGAGAAAGTTAGTTTGCTAGAGCTGATATATAATAATGATATTGTCAGGGGCACATATCCAATTGTGATTAACGAGATTAAATGCAAATTTATCGGCACATGATATCTGATGATCCAGGGCCCAGGGCTATGTGCTCCATATGGCCAGCTAATAACCCATGCATATGAAGTCTTATTTAATTCTGGTGAAACACTTTGTCACAGCTGGAGAGATCTTCACCATCCAATTAGCAGCTTTGGGACTGCAACAACGGCCATTGTGCTTTCCCAGATTAAAAAAGATATATATATATAGAGAAAATTTACTTTAATGATTTGACAGTTACAATAACAGAATGCCAGGCACTGCCTCCAGCGATGACAGTTTGCTTCCTAAATGTGTTTAATCTACAGTTCCAATATTATAATCATTGTATTTCATGACAGGGTTTCCTAATGATTCCGTTGTAAAAAGGTATATAAATGTTTGTTTATTATTATAATACATTATTATAAATAACGATTACAGTCACTTTTAAGACGAGAATTATCAACATTTCCTGTCAATTCTGCTGAAAACAGTTAGCGTGTAGGGATTTGATACTACTGTTTACTTTTCACCAAAGCACCATGAGTGCTGCTGTAGTTTATAGGCCCCCAGGCGGCCTTTCTGCTAGCAGGAGTTATGAGGCATGGCATGGGTTAAGGCTTTGAAAGGATGATGTGTGTTGGCGCTTCTTCTCTCTTTGTAAGAAAGTGGCTTTTTTTCCCTCTTAAACGAGAACACAGCTTTTCTCCACCGGTGGCCAAACCTTGACCCTAAGTCCGATCTAGAAATAGGCATTTCGCTGAGGGAGAAAGAGGGAAAATGCACACACACATACTGCCTCCCAGCCATCCTTTAACCGCATACACATGCACAGTGCACGCGCTGATGTAGTGTGCATGTCACACGCACACACACACACACACACACACACACACACACACACACACACACACACACACACACACACACACACACACACACACACACACACACGTGGGACACAGAGCATGTACTGCACACCCACACACGTACAGTATGCATGCATACATACACACAAGCGTGCGAGAACATGCGCACGTGTGCGCACACACATACACAAGGAAGGTTTTTCAGTTTTAAGCTCTTGGGAAACGCTAAAGTCAGACTGCAGCCTGCCGAGAACAGGCGCGCACACGCGCACGCATGCACATGCGTGCGCATGCACGCACATGGACACACACACACACACACACACACACACACACACATGCACACACACGCCGTAGACACACACGCCGTAGACACACACGCCGTAGACACACACGCCGTAGACACACACGCCGTAGACACACACGCCGTAGACACAGACCCAGACTGTTGTTCCAGATGGCGTTTTTTCTTTGGCTTTTTTTTTTTTCACCCAAACTGTGTCCTCAGAGACCAGCTCATGGGGAGGTAGAACTCTCCAAAAGTAATTGCACTTTAACAATGGCACACACCCACCCTTGCACACAAACTATGTGTACCTGTGTGTCTGTGCATGCACATGTATGTTCCGCTGCATGTTTCGATAACTTTTTCTTTCTCTTTTTATAAATTTTTAACAAATGGAACCGTGAAGCTAATTGCTGTTCCTTCTCCCTAAGATCCACAGCCAACGGGATGCATGAGATAAGAATGGGATATAAAACGGAAGAGAATAATTCAATTGACCAAGTAATAAATCTTGCATTTATGTATTATTTTCTTATAGATGTACTGTATCAGTACTTTCTGTGCACGTTTTCCCCAACACAGTGTTCTAATTCTATACCCTAGAAATGCGAGGGAAAATGCGATCTATACAACGGTGTGGCTTATCAATCACCTTAAAATGATAGGCAGTGTCACATGTGCTGATAAAATCATCTCCAATTATATTTTTTGGACCATGGAGCCGGCAAGGGAATCCATGCTGTAATAAAATGTGATTAGTACAGCTGTGGGGATTTGCCTTGCCACTCAATACAATGACAGACAGGGTCACAAATATGTGCTAACAAGGTACACTCTTCAAATACCCTCCTTTGGCCAGTGGCGCTGGAAAGTGACTCCATGCTCCAAGGAAGTACTGCGGCTTGGCTTGTCCATCAAGTTAATCATGGAAATGTGCTGTATGCTAATGCCGTCTCTGTCAATGGTACCAGTGGCTTGTCCGTAAATTGATAACAGCAGCAGCCAGTGTTGAAATGCATGGCAACACAGCCTCCCTCAAAAGCCCTTTGCCATGACTACCCCATTGTTTTGGACCATGATTGAGAAAAGTGCATCCTCACCGTCAGAAAACGTGACTTGTACAGCAGTGTTAATATTTGTTCTTTTTTTTTTTAAGTATGTCAACTTAACCCATTAAGACCTGAGGCCGATTCTAAAAATGTTTTCTAACTTTTTTTTTTAAACATAAAAAAATAAAAAATAATAATAATAAAAAAATTATAATAAAAAGATTATAAAAAAATAATACATATTTCAAAATATGTTGTTCCAGAGATCCCCAGAAGCAAAGGTTTGAGTTACAAATGTTCGCTTTAAAAAATTGATAAAAGATATATTCAAAGATTTGCACAAAATGTTCACGATTTAAAAAAAATAGCACATCTACTATGTATATCTGCTATTTTTGAATAGCCCAAAGAAAATCTTAGAATGACACACGGCTGCGATCCCGGTCTAAATGGATTAAAATGACAGTGTTTTGAATGGGTGCCAATACGGCCCATTGTAAATAACCCACAACTTTGTAATATGGTCCTTTGAACAAAACGGTAGGAAAATGTGATCTGTCCAACAGCGCTCCCTCTGATTCAGGAAGCCATACTACTACTAAGATGATGTGATTAGTGGAACAGAGTTTTTTTTTGGCTTGTCCAACTTAATGACAACATTATAAATGCATGGCAACAAAGCGGCCATCAAAAATACCCATGTGCTTTGGGGAGCATGGTTCCAGGAAGTCAGCCCAGACTACAGCAGACCGCTTCTGGATGGTTGAGAGGGTTTATTGCCCCTTCGTGGCTCCATGGCTGTTGCTCTACAAATAGCACCAGTCTGACCAGGCATGACATTTGTGTTTACTAGCTAGCCTACATAAAAAAATACTGATTTCATTTCATGCAACAGTGAGCTACTGTTGCATTACTGCCCCACCCCCCAAGAGGAATTGTTTGAAAATACAAATTAAGATTTTGTCTCAATTTTCACCTGCCAGATGCCATGCAGAATTGTTTGACACCTAGCAGTTTGAGAACTGTGAGTTGCAACATGCCTATTCAGAGCTACTTCAGAGCACAACTTTGTTAAATAACTAATGTGGGATATTTGTATCATTAAAGTTAATCAACAGTAATGCAGCATAAATGCAAGGAAGTTTGGTAATAGCTAGCAATATTGATCAAAAGCCATCCATTATCGCAATGGACAGAAACTGCATGAAGAAAAAAATTGCATAGTTAACTCCCAAAGAGGAAAATGATTAAAAAGTGTGTAATTCCAGCTTTTAATTTACTCCGATGGGGCGTTAGATATTGAAATTTCAATTAAATAATGGAGAAGTGAATGGATTTTCATTTAGCCTTAAAGATCCCCTCATCTCAAAGTTCTTCAAGTTTCTCCATTTAATTGAAAACCACTTCCTTGAATTCAATTAATTGGAAAAAAAGAAATAGAGCCCTAATTTGGAACTAAGGGCCCGTAACAGTGGTCACCAGTGAGAGTAATGACATTCTGTTTAATGGGAAGGGGAACTCCACAAAGTGGGGTGGAGAATTGTTTGCCTAAAATTCCCTTGCTGGAGCAAGCATTGATCCGCAGCTGCAAACTTTGCAGGCTTGGTTCCTGCGTCAACTAAATGGGGGCACAGGAAGGAGGAAAAAAAATCAAGATTTTACTTCTTAATAGAATGTTGGGCGGCGGGGTAAGCTCCGCGCCTGAATAATTCACTTTACCCAAACTGTTGCTGCGGGCCCCATTCATTTTTAATGCTGCCTTTTGATGTTGATTAATTAAGCACTGCTAGCGCTGCTGTTTCTCGGCTGGCGTTGCTTCACATGCACACGCCCGCACACACACGCATGCAACGACACACACACACACACACACACACACACACACACACACACACACACACACACACACACACAAACAAAAACTAAACACAACGCACAACACAAACTACACATTTATTGTATGTATTACTATTTCTCCTTGCCCCTTTTTCTCGCCTCGATCCCTCTAAAGTCTAAACCTTAAAGCCTCAACATCCCCCCACCCTCAAACGATCCTGGGCACACATAGGCAGACACACACACACACACACACACACACACACACACACACACACACACACACACACACACACACACACACACACACACACACACGTGCGCAAACACAGCCCCTAACACCCCTAAGCCACCCAAAAAAAGTGTTAAGATCCTTAAGTCTTAAAAGTCTTTTCTTTTAAGGCAGTGAAGGGTGGGTGGGATGAAGGGGAGATGGAGAGGAGAAGAGAGAGGAAAAGAGAAAAGAGAGAGAATGCCTCTCAGCGCGCGACACACACACACACACACACACACACACACACACACACACACACACACACACACACCTCCGTTAACGGAGGTGTGTGTGTGTGTGTGTGTGTGTGTGTGTGTGTGTGTGTGTGTGGGGGGGGGGGGGGGGGGGGGGAACTTATTGTTAGATTCTGCACTGTATGTTGCAGCTTGGGGGTTGGGATGTTAATTGGAAAACATGTGTGCCAAAGCCAGTGATGGGGCCTATGTGTATTGTGTGCATGAGCATACAGCATGTGAGGTTATGTTTATACACACACGCACGCGCGTTTGTGTGTTTCTGTGTATATGCATTTAAGTGCACGTGCATTAATATGCATGTGTGCGCATCCATATGCATGTGTGCGCATCCATATGCATGTGTGCGCATCCATGTCTGCATGTTGCATATACAGTACGTGTTGACATGCTTGCAATCCATCTGTACGCGCATTCCGTGTCGATTTTCTGCACGCGCGCATGTGAATGTGCGGGTGTGTTGGTGCTCGCGACTCACTAATGTGTGCAAGTGCCTGTGCACAAGAAGAAGCCTTTCATGTGTATTCAACCAATGAAAAGCAAGTGAAACCAGCCACCCAACCAATGAGAACACTGTGGTTTATAAATAGAGTTTAGCTGACTGATTCCTTTCTTACACTATTCTTTCCAGCTATCTTTCCCCAAAAACTGTTCCCCAGCGGCAATTAATTGCCATAACGAGATCTGGAAAATGTAATGTGTAAATTTAATCTTGATCTGCTTAACTGTTAATAAGCTTGGAATTCTTTCTTTTTTTAAAGGGAATACACAGGAATGCTGTGCTTATTCGGTTCAGCTTCATTGGTTGGGCTTTGCAGCGTTGCCTTTCTGAGGCTGTGAGAGCCTTTGGCTGAGCGAAAACGGAGGGCAGAGCGCTCAGTGCAAGGCGCCATGTCATAAAATGTTAAGATGCCGTCCTTGTGTCATTCTAGGTGACCACACAAAGGCACGAACGCACACACATATACACAGCTTTGTGCAGCTTGGCGCATGCTCATTGGGGCCTCAGAGAGATGGGAGAAGCAAGTGAGAGACTGACATTATTTTCCACTTTCACTGACTGGCTCTCATGCACATGCGCGCGCACGCGCACGCGCACACGCACACCCGCACGCGCACACGCACACACACACACACACACACACACACACACACACACACACACACACGACAGTGCGATTTGATTTGCTCCTAATGATGAAGAGTCTCTGTGTGTGAGAAAGGCCGAAGAGAGTGGGAGACTATAAATACCTGGCCAAAAAGCCCCCCCTGTCATGTTCCATTGATCTGAGCATGATGGCAAAAGCCCTGTTACAAAGCTCACCACTGCAAACCAATATGGAGATGGAGTTGGGGAGAGGAGAAGGTGGCAGAGGGAGGTACAGAGAGAGATGGAATGAGAAAAATGTTTTTAAAAAATACATCAAAAAGAAAGGAAAAAATGGGGGGGAAATCGAGGGAACAAAGTTGAGAAAAATAGAGGGAAAATAGAAATAGAAAGAATAGAAGAAATAGAAAGAAAATAAAAAAAATCACACCCTGTGTGAAGTGGGCGGTGTCTTGCTAGCTAATCACAATACTGAATGGAGTCGATCAATCATGTACAAAGGATAAATACATTTATTGAAACACTCTTTATGATGGACAAAACCATAACTTGAAAAAAACCAATTTTGGTTTTTTTCAAGTTATGGTTGCTTATATAGGGCTATGCACATGTGTCATGTGACACTGGCCAATCACAGTCCTGAATAGGCTGTGATTGGCCAATCACAGCGCAGGATAATTGTACTAATTTCCTGGGCCCAGATCACAGCGCAGGAAAATGTACATTTTTCCAAATCTCACTTATAGGGGCGGTTTCACCGCCCAAAAAAGGAAAGAACATATTAAAGTAAAGGAAAGAACATATTGAATGTAACCATGTACAAAAGTAGATGTAGCCATCTGTAACCTATGGCTTTTGACTTTGGCGCTTGCCAAAAAAATGACATCACACGGTCCTGGCCGCATTTATCATGGCCGATAATTGTCCCACTAGAGTGTGTAGAAAATAAAAAGAGGCGAGAACAGGCCGACGCATATGCTAGGAAAAATCTCTTTTCACAATCCATAAGGGACAGCACCTGCAGTGGTGCTCACACACAGCGTACTTTCCCTCG